>NC_057861.1:199530013-199572513 GCF_019393635.1 Dromiciops gliroides
AAATGTTAAACTAATGCTTAGGTGTCTAAAAATGACAAAAAAAACTAGACAATTCAGAATTTAGGCAACTACCCCATCTTAGAAAACTGTGCTGTTTATGAGTTTTACAATTAATAATTTTTTTCATATGTTGTTATTTTAACGATTCGGTTCAACAAGCATTGAACTTAATTGTTTTACAGTTTATTATATAACATGTCTTTCATATATGTTTCTTGATATTTATTTGAGAACATCAGTGGGAGAATTTTTTTTTTCAGCTAATCAATGATGAAATTTTGGATTACTTCAGTTTTCCAAATTGGTGGAATATATATCCATTTATCCTTGAAGTACGTCCAGATTTGGATGACATGGGGACAAATATTATCTTAATCCCCTGTTCTCACAAGCACTGTCCAAAATATGCCTAATAATATTCTTCAGGTCCTTGGAGACAAAAGTAAACAGAGCTTCTACTGGTCTCATCTTAGAACGATCTGGCCATTGTGGCTAGGTTGATTTTACTGAGAAGTCTCCAGAACTGAACATTAAATCATCAAGTCAGAATTCTGGTAACAAACCAGACATATAGGACATATATCTAGGCTGAAGAGAAGATGCCAGAGTAAAGACAAAAGGTTCTTGAGAAAATTTCAAAAAGATTAATAGAGAAAGAACCTATAGGATATGAAAAGGAATACAATCACTGCACTCTAAGTAAGGAGTGATATGTGTTCAAATTTTTCCTCTTGTATTTATTAGCTGAGGACAGACAATTCACTTATTTAATCACCCTGACCCTACATTTCTTCATTAATAAAATGTGCATAATAAAACTTAGGTATTATATGAGACTCATTGAGAGTTTCAAGTGAGATAATGATTATAAAGTGTTTTGCAAACCTTAAAATGTTTTCTATATAAATGATAGTGAGGTTGCTTGACTTGACTATAGAGCATATGGAGGTGAGCAATGCATAAGAAAGCTGAGATGATGGAACTGGGCAAGGATATGAAGAATTTTACATGTCAGGAGTTTATATTTGATTCTAGAGGAAAGAGGAAGCCACCAGACTTTACTAGGTAGAGGTTTGGAGGTAGGAAGGAGAGGAAGCAGGGTGATATGACCTACACTTTGAGAAAATCACTTTGGCAACTATGTTGATGACAGAATGGATTGGGAGAGAGATCTGAGGCAGGCAATTCATTACCCAAAGATTCTAAAGAGTCATGGTTTTACTATACAGAGATACATGATTAGGTGTGAGTTAATAATCAAGGCCTCTTTTTAACCATTTCAATCTCTAATACATTACAGAATCCAAATCTGGGTGATGAGAAAACTGACGAATAAAGACTAATTTGTCCACAAAGGTGGATAAAATGGAATTGGTGGGTTGTGATTGCTTCTATAAATATTGTACCATTCATTACATAATATTTCCATTTTTTCCTGACCCCTTCAAAGATTAGCTGCCACAATGTTGAACCTGCTTAAGATACTGACACTTATTTTGCTTTAATAATAACATATTCACTTATTGTAGCATGAGAGGGTAAAAGGAGACGTGTTTTTATCAGTTGTAATAAAGTTCTAGAAGAAAATGAAATCTAACTACTAAAATGAAACTTCTGAATCATCCTTGTAACTTAATTATCCACATACATTTCTAATAGTCACTTTAATAATAATATCTCAAAAGGTATGATTTCACTGGTGTGAGTACACTTTAGTCAGACCAACACCTAATGCTTTGTCCACACCACAAACTCCACAGTCTTAGCCTTATATTTAACAAATTCAACAAGACACTTTTCACCCTATCTTAAATCCCCTTTGTCCTTTTACCTTAATATTTCTCTTACTTGCCCTTCCACCCTACTCCAAGAAATCTTTTCTTATACCTATAGCTCCACAGGGCCTACCTTGCCTGGGCACTTCCATCTTGCTGGAGATAAGCCCTCTAAGGTCACCTACAAATTCAGAGTCTACCCTACATTTGCCCAAGCAACCTCCATGGCCCCACCACCCTTTTCCTGACACATACAGTTGCCCAGTGCCTGGGTCAACCCAAGGAGAACCTCAGTGGACAATAATAACCTACCTGAACTCATTCCTCAATAATTAATATGGTTATATATCCACTCTGTCAAACTCAGTGATTGTGAAACCCAGAGTGCTATTGTTCAAACCCCATTTGCCTACCCTCACTGTCAATGTCTCCTCCCACATTCCTATCCCCCTCAATCTATCTCCCAAACTCGCACTCTAAAGTTTTACTGAACTCTCTGGAATGCTTGCACCATAGGTAAAAAGTGATTTCATCATCAACCTTGTCTTACTCCCTCCATTTTCTAGCACTCACTGAGACCCGGCTCTGCTTTGAAAACACCTTTTTTCCAGCAGTGGTTGCACTTGTACTCAGATCTCTGATTCCTTGACCATGGTCAAGGAGTTGGAATATACCTTGCTCCCCACTGTCAGTTCCAAGCTCTTCCTTTACTGCCATCAATTTAAGGTTCATTCAATCCATATTTATCACCTAATTAAGATTCTGTTAGCAGTTGTCTATTGACCTCCAGAATACTCTCTCCTTACTCATCGAGTTTTACTCCCTGGCACACAACACAGGCTCTCTCTCCTTCCCAAATCTCCTCTCATACTAAGGTGGAAATACCATGATGTACATATTAATACTTCCCCCACTAACCTTTTTTTCCCAGTTCCTCAACTTGTTCATTTCCCAAGACCTAGTCTTCTACTATATCATATATATACATGGAAACAGTAATAGCTTTACTTTTCTATCACTCGAAAGTATTCTACATAACAGTTCCTTAACTATGAAATTCATTTATCTGATCACAAACTGTTGCTATTTCACTACTGCCTCTGCCTTTAACTCCAAACCATGTTCTTTATACTCACTGATACCTCCAATCCCTCTGTCCTACAGTTCTTTCTCAGGCTATCAACCCTGCACTAGACACACTCCTCCCTTCTCCATATTGACCTCCTGGTCCTATCCTCTTCTGTCGAGTCCCTTGCCCATTTGGGTAAAGGATCATCCAAAGATCTTAGACTATTCTCACTATCCATTGCCTTCATTCCTAATGACATGCCACTGAATGAAGCTGGAGAAAATCATGAAACCATGCTAACAAGGTATACTACAAAGTTTATGTTACATAATCTCAACTGGGCTCTCATTTCTATGTAAGGCAATCCTTTCATTCTTCCCTAGTGAATTCATTATCCCACTCACCAGATTGGCTTGTCTAAATCTTTTCATCCCTCCTCAAAACCTCCTACATATCTTCATCTCCCCCATTTTCACAACTGAGAATCTTGTCTTATATTTCATTTTTAAAACTGAGGCTATTCCCAGAAAGAGCAGTGTTCTTTTTCCATGTTCCTCATTTCACATCATTCAGATGCTTTTTTCCATTACCTTGTACTTCACCCTTGTTTCTGATGAAGAGGTAGCCTTTTTCTTGTCAAGACTAATCCCTTCCATGCCTAACCGATCCTATTTTATACTGTCTTGCCTAACAGATTGCCCCCTCTATTATTCTTACTCTATCACCAATATTCAATGTTTCCCTTTCTACTGGCTTCTTCCCTACTTTCTAAAAACATGCCCATATCTCCCCACTGTCTCCCCAAACCTTCACTTGATCCATATCCTATATCTCTCTTCTCTTTTACAGGTAAATTCCTTGAGAAGGCTGTGGATAACATAAGGCACTCTTTCCTTTGCTCTCACTCTCTTCTTAACTCTTTGTAGTCTGGCTTTGACCTCATCATTCAACCAAAATCATACTCTCCAAAGACATTATCTCTTACTTGCCAAATTTAAAGACCTTTGTGCAATCCTCAACTGTTTTGAGTTCTCTGCAGCTGCTGACATTGTCAATCACCTTCTTCACCTTGATATTCTCTAGGTTTTAAAGACACTCCTTTGTATTAGGTCTCTTCCTACTTGTCTGATTGCTCTTTCTCAGTCTCCTTTGCTAGATCTTCATATAGGTAAAGCCTAAAAATCATAGGTATTCCCCAAGGCTCCTTCATTGGTCCTCTTTTCTTCTCCTTCCATATCATTTTATTTGGTATTATCAGCAACTTCTCTGGATTCAAATATTGTCTCTATACTGATGTTCTCAGATTTATTTATATGCTTCTAACCACTGTCCTGACCTCCAGTCTCACATCTTCAACTGCCTATTGGACATTTGGAACAGAGTGTCTCATAGACATCATAAAGTGAACATGTCCGAAGCTGAACAGTCCCCTATATCTAACTTCCTTATTATTGTCCGGAGCACTATCATCTTCCAAGTTATGTAGGCCCTCAATTTATTCTTCATTCTCTCTTATCAGCACCCCCATAACCAATTTCTTGCCAAGTACTATAGTTTTTACCTTCATAATATCTCTTATATATGCCCTCTTCCCTCTTCAAACACTGCCACCCCACCCCCCCCACCCCACGCCCCATTCAGGCATTAAGCCTTGGCTACTGTAATAGTCAAGAATAGACTGAACTCAGATCCAAAGTTTATAAAGAGCACAGCAACAAAACTATAGCTCTATCTAAAATAAACTGTCTTTTAAAAATATATATTTTATTTTTAATTAGCAAGCAGTTATGTTATTTCCCTCCCAAGGCCTCAAAATCCACCACACTGGAAAAAAAAAAAGGAAAATATAAGAAATAAGCATAGTTGGGGCAGCTAGGTGGTGCAGTGGATTAGAGCACCGACCCTGGATTCAGGAGGACCTGAGTTCAAATCTGGCCTCAGACCCTTGACACTTACTACCTGTGTGACCCTGGGCAAGTCACAACCCCAATTGCCTCACCAAAAAATAATAAATGAATGAATGAATGAATGAATGAATGAATGAATGAATGAATGAATGGGTGAGTGAGTGAGTGAATGAATGAATGAATGAATGAATAAAAGGAAATAAGCACAGTGAAGTGAAATACATTCCCACATTGACCATGTCCAAAATTAATGCCTTATTATCTATCTTGAGTCCATAACCTCTCTGTTAGGAAGAGAGTAGAATACATTATATTAAGTCATATGGAATTGTGATTTGTCATTACTATGATCACAGTTATTCAGTCTTCCAAGTATTTTTTCTTCATAATACCATTGTATAGAATATTGTTGTTATATAAATTGTTCTCTTTGTTATGTTCACTTTACTTTGCATCAGTTCAAAGAAGGCTTCCCAAGTTTCTCTAAAACTGTCCATTCATTCATTTCTTATAAAACAATGATATTCCAGTATATAATATACTGGATTTTGTAACTGATTTCTATAGAGGCGCTTACTTAGTTTCTAGGTTTTTGTCAACATAAAAACAAGATGATATAAATATTATGCAGTTCAGTGACACTTTGGGCATAATTCAAATTGCTTTCTGTTGTAACGAAATCAAACCATGGCTCAACCAACAGGGCATCAGTGTAACTGTTTTCCCATAGTTGCTCCATTTTCTGTTTTTGTCATCTTTGTATATCTAATGGAAATGAGGAAGAACTTAAGAGGTGCTTTAATTACCAGTAATTTAGAGCATCTAAGAGCAACTTCTTGAGGATTTAGGGAAAAATTACAATCAGACTTTACATAATAATCAATAAATTTACTACAATGAAAAAAGATGGGATTGTAGATGCTGGAAAGGTTATGGAAATCAATTAATTGTTGATAGAGCTGTCAATTAGTACAACCATTCTGGAAAGCAATTTGGAATTACAGAAATAAAGTGGCCAAACGTCCATACCTCTGATTCAGAGACGATTACACTGGGCTTATACCCCAAGGAAGACATTAATGAAAAAAGAACCCTTGTACACCAAAATATTTATAACACTTTTGTGGCAGCAATTAACTGAAAATAATGCAAATGCCCATAAACTGAGTAATAATTAAACAAATTGTGGTATATGAATGCAATATAATTGTTCTTTAAGACATAATTAAGATGAATAATATAGAAAAATGGACAGATTTCTAAGGACTAATAAAAAATGAAGCAAACAGGAAGTAAAACAATATGCACAATGACTACAATAATACGAATAAATGGGAAGAATGAGAAAAAACAATTGAAAAATAATATTTGACTCAAATAAGAGATATGAGGGGCAGCTAGGTGGCGCAGTGGATAAAGCACTGGCCTTGGATGCAGGAGGGCCTGAGTTCAAGTCCAGCCTCAGACACTTGACACTTAACTAGCTGTGTGACCCTGAGCAAGTCACTTACCCCTATTGCCCTGCAAAACACAAACAAAAAAAGAAACAAAAAAAGAGATATGAGATGGCATATCCATATTCCTTATCTTTCTTTAGGCGGGGGGAAAAGTTCATTAGTGTAGAAGTCTATGTAAATAACAGAATTTTTCTATATATTGATTAATTTTTTGAATTTTTCCTCTTTTTCTTAAAAATGAAATATTTATTATAAGTGAAGGCTATCTTGGGGGAGGGGAGACAGAAGGATACAGGGGGAAATCTAGTCAATGTAAAATTAAAAGAAATACAAACATACACACATATATTTTAAACTCTCATTTTGTACCATTTGTTTGTAAACTTCTTGAGAGCAGGAACTTGTTCACCTTTGTCTCTGCTCCCTGTAATCTATGATACAGCAATACAGGTCATTTTTCTGTTCCTGACAAAAACCACTCCATCTTCTAATTCAATGACTTTACACTGGCTGGCTGTCCCTCATTCCTAAAATATTCTTCCTTCTTACCTCTGGCTCCTTCAAGACAGCTCAAATCTAGCCTCAGCAGAAGACTTTTCACAGTCATCTTCACTGTGAATGCCAAGAAAACCTAGTTTAAGCACTTTAACCAAGGTCACATAGACAGTAAGCAAATGTGAGATACATATTGCATCTAATTTAATTACTAATTTAATTTAATTTTTTCTAAAAAAAAAAATAGTCCTATTCTCTATACTCTTCCACATCTACAAGTCGTTTATGATTCACTTATTCTAAGTTTTAAGTACCTGAAAAAGAGCACATTCATAGTACTTACTGGCTCTAAAAAGAATTAAAGTACAGTGACAGTTAGTTAACATTGATCCTTTGAACCTAGAAAAGGCCAGTGTTTAGCCTTAATATGTCTAAGAAAAAAACTAAAAAACTAAATAAATAAAGGTATGAAAGGACAAAAGGAGAAAGGAAAGGGAGAAAAAGAAAGAGAGCTTAAAAAAAAAAAAGGACAGATCAGAATTAAAGAATTTTAGGGATGACAGGCCCTCTGAGGCACAAAGTTCAACTCTTTCAACAGGAAGAACTGCCTCTATATCAGGACAAATGGTTATCCAGGCTCAACTTGAAGCCATCAATGTCTTCCCCATCCATCCAACTGAAATTTGCTTATTAGGCATTTCCACTTATTGTCCCAGGACAAAACATTAACAAATTCCACTTCCACATGACAGCCCTTAAAATACTTGAAGACGGTTAGTATGTATCTGACTTCACTGCTTTGAGATTTAATATATCCAGGTCCTTCAATTGGTCCTAGATGGTATGGTTTCAAGACCCCATCCTACACAAGTTCCCCATTATCAGCACCTTTCATAAAATGTAGCTCCAAAAAATGAATACAACAATTTAAAGGAGGCTAGATTGCATTTGCTCTATTGTACAGTGGTTTTAAAGACTTCAAATTTCTGTCATACTCCTAACCCTGACCAAAAAAGACCCAAATCTTAATCTGGCACCATGTGTTCTTGTTTTGGCTCTTGGTTTTTCCAAACGAAAATCTAAAACTATTCCTTAAGTAATTGTTTCCATAATATTTTTAGCAATCAAGGTTGAGCTCCCTCCTAGGCCTAAAGACTAGATAATCTAGATTTCTCTCTTTTATGTCTCCTGATCTACAGAAGGGGAGAGCAGTATGAACCTAACAAAGTAAATACACAAGCTCCCGAATGTTCCTATGTTGACATTAGTGATGCCTGAACTATTCAAATTAACAGCAAAATTTGAGGATTTCCAGAAACTGAACTGCTATGGAACCTGAAGAATGTTAGGCTATGAAAAAACAAGAAGGAAGAAAATAAAGTATGAGTGATGTGTATGAGGACAGTACAAACACCTATGGTTAGAAAGCTTACTTACTAAATTCCACCTTTTAAAGCTCAAGTGTGGTTTCCTGATGAGTTGGAAAAAACTCCCCTGTGGGCTTTTATACACTTCACTAGGGAATCAGCTACTTACAGCCAATAGTCTTGAGTGCATTTTTGTCCTGAACAGGTGCTAATTAGCCTAATTAACAGGCTAGATACTTGTTAGCTAGCTGGGGAGGGGATTTAACCTTACCCTTGCCAGATCCAGGGAAGTACTTGCCAGAGCTTGTCTTAAATCCCTAACTAACTAACATGTTGCCCATGTTCAAGAGGCTGAGAAATGCTTTGGTGTTTTTTTTTTCCCTGGCCCTTCTAAAATAAGCCTCAGAAAGAACAAATTTTTTCTTCCCATTAAAGCAGCTAAAGGAGCTAATGAGGAGAATATTAATCCCATATTGCCTTGATTGCCCAAGAAGGAAAAATAAAATTATTCACTCTAAAGAGTCAAGCACTTTTGCCAATCACAAATATCTTACTACATGTAAACTTTTGAATTTATTTTAAGATTGTTACCATTCTTTGTCAAAGACCCTAAAGTTCAATAAAATGATCATGTAGAGTCACATATAGAATTCACCTCCTTAGCCTATATGTCTTGTAAATAACAACAGACCTCAGTTCTCCAGGCTATGCAATAATAATTTTTTAAAACTGATGAAGGATATATTATTAATGGGGAAATATGGTATCTAGTAATTCTTGAGTATCTGTTGTCATTCCTATCAATCAAATTTTTACAAAAGAAGTTTACTTCTGAAATTATTCACCTCATCCTGTTTTTAAATAACAACAAGAAATGTACAGGTGGAAGAAATTATAGGACATATAAGGCCCATTGTAGTCCCAGCCATCCCCATTCTTACCAGAAATTCACCACCACCACTTCAACTGTGTCATGAGATTACTGTGGTATAAAACTTTAACAATCACATAAGCTAAATAGTTGAAAAGCTGACATTTAAAATAGCCATCAAGGGGCAGCTAGGTGGTGCAGTGGATAGAGCACTGGCCCTGGAGTCAGGAGTACCTGAATTCAAATCCGAACTCAGACACTTAACACTTACTAGCTGTGTGACCCTGGGCAAGTTAACCCCAAATGCCTCACGAAAAAATAAAAATAAAAATAAAATAGCCATCAACCTCAAGTCAGAAAATGATATTTTTTATCAATACAGGTTGCGGGAAAATACCAGATTTATCCAAGCAATGTTACAAATAGCAGTAACAAATTAGTGACTGCTATGCATGTTTTAAACTTTTTTGTGGCCTTCCTTATTAACAAAGATGTTGTATTCTTACTTAATTCATATATACTGTGAATTAAAACAGTTCCTTCAACACAGTAGTGCTACTCTTGTCAAAAGAATCTTCAAGGACAAATTGTAGCTATTTCAGTATACATAAACTGTCTTTTTATGCACAATTTTGAATCACTTTACACTGTTATATTGAATGTTCCTCATTCAATTGCCATTCAAATTCTTCCTCCATTATGTTTCTCAATTAATTAATCAAAAAGTCTTTATTGAGAGTTTCTTAAGTCACTATTTGTATGGTAAATACAAAAGAAATGAGGGACAAGACCAGGCCCTCAAAGGGTTTATAATTCAACTGTATAGACAAAAAACAATTAGAGAACAATAAAATGCTAAACTGTCTATAAGGTAAGGAGGAAAGTATAATATAGATGTAACTCACAAGAGGTTAGGCTGGTATCACTGGTGAAGACTATATAGAAGAGATATAGTACCTATTCCTCAGAGTCCAGCTACAATCCTAAAATTAGTACAGCTGGAAGGAGAAGGGACAGTTCCAGACACAGACATTTGGAAGCATATAATATTGGAGAAAGCTACCTTATGAAAAGCAGAATACTTGGCAATCCACAAATCACTTATTGGCTCCCTAGTTCATTCTCTATACTATTCTAAACCTCAAATGAACTTAGTCAATAAACATTTATTAAGCATCTTCTATGCATCAGGCACTATGCTCAAACACTAGAGATACAAAGAAAGAAAAAATGCAATCCTGGCTTTCATGGATCTCACAATCTAATGGGGAGACAACATACAAACAAATATACAAACAAGTTATATATAGAATGCATTTATTTTTAATTTTTTAATAGAATGCATTTCTAAACCAACAAGAGAAAGGCATTATAATGAAAATAAATGGGAAATTATCAACAGAGAAAAGTCTTGAGTTTAAATCATTTTTCAAAACACTGACTATGACTAAGCATATTATTTTTTTTTTTAAGTGAGGCAATTGGGGTTAAGTGACTTGCCCAGGGTCACACAGCTAGTAAGTGTTAAGTGTCTGAGGCCGGATTTGAACTCAGGTACTCCTGACTCCAAGGCTGGTACTCTATCTGCTGCGCCATCTAGCATAATATTTCATCTTTCTAAGTCTCAGTTTCCTCATCTGTAAAAAGGTGGTAACATTTATACTACCTACCTCCCAAGGTTGTGAGAAATTTACCGAATAATCTTGAAAATTATTATTGTATTATTTGTACATTATTGTAGCATTATTATTATAAATTATTATTCTCCTAACTTTATTAGTCCTCAAATGCCATTGTGCTAGCTTTTGCCTTACTTTCTATATTTCCGACAATCTAATCAGTAGGAGCTCCCTTACTTCCTATATTTGTCATATCAAAACTGTCTCTTCACCCCCTCCCCTGTATCTGAAGAAGACAAATTCTTCTTCGAGTTTAGTCTGATGCTCTCTAAATGTGTACTCCATCTTACCATCTTTTTGTTTATTAATAGCTATATCTCTCTACTGGCTCCTTCTCCACTCCTAATAATTTCACTCAAGTATTCAGATGCTTAAAAAAGCAAACAAGCAAACAAAAACCAACCACCCTCCCTTTGGTCCTCTGACTCCCTCAAGCTATAACATCCCCATTGTAGCCAGTCTAAATAGATTGAAAGAGATGCATTGAGTGGGTAGGCATAGTTCACACTTAAAAAACCATTCTAGCTAAAAAATAGATCCATGGCACCTCTCCCCCACAGCATTGGGATTGCCTAAGGAAGCAACAAGCCTTTCAGCCAGATGCTAGGCCCTTTTCTTCTACAGAGAAGTGATCTAAGTTGCCTAAATACCTTAGAAGCATTTTCCTGTAAAGGGACAACATATTTTTAAAAGGAAGTGAACACTGTGTGGATGGCTCTGGGGGAGGTGATGGAGTCAGGTTTTCATTGGTCAAAATAAGACATCAAAAAGCACTTCACCTGGGATATTCTGCCTAACTTTTGTTAGAAAGATTATAGTATATAACTGAAGACCTATCAGTCTACTTTTATCAGGAAATAGTTTTAGCCAATTTGACCACCTTGCAGAAAGAAGCAAAGATGGCTAAAATGGCCGTAAAAGGTGAGTATGGCAGCAAACTCTATAAGATCAGAAGGAATTTCTGGACCAATGAGAGCAAGACTTCCAGTACAGATGCTGCTCCCAAAAGAATAGTGTGATAACATCATGAAAAGACCTCCAGCTTCTTGGAATATTAGAGGTTACGTTGATATTCAAGATATCGTCCTCATGTACAGGTCTCTCATGGAAAATCCCTATGCAATCTCAAAGGAATACTTCTAGTATACAAGGAAAATTCTCTATGAAGGATTTTCCAGAAGAAACTGACACAAATCCCAAGGAATTAAATTTATTACCCCTTCTCTCCCTATGACTGCTTCATACAGCTTCACCTGCAGATGGCTTCCATTTAAACCAATTCTGGTCTAGTCCTACTTTCCCTTAGGTGCTATAGACTAGCATTTCTACATGCCTTTGGACAGCTCCATCAGTATGACTTAACAGCAAGTGAGGCTCAATATTTCTAAAAGGTGATCATATCACACAAAATCACTCACTCACTCTTCTATTATTCCTAACCCCTGTCTTTCACAAAGGCTTTCAATATCATTTATTTCCCACAAATTTCCCCTCCTTACTATTTGCAATGCCACCACATTTTAAGCTCTCATTGCCATTTTCGTTAACTATTACGGTATCCTCCTAATAGAACACTGTAATACCTCACTACAGTACCCTTCTGTTACCACCATTCCAAATTATGTGACATACCATTGGCAAACTGGTCTTCCTCATGTACAGGTATGATATAGCCTTAAAGCTATATTATTTAAGCATGGAAATTACTATTTGCCTCCTAAATAAAGAAACCTTCTTGTCATTTTTTTTTTTGTTCCTTATGCTTGGAACGCTTCCCTCCATCACAGTCCAACACTACCTTTAGAATCCTGCCTTTATGTTTGTTAGGCCGGCTTAGTTGCTACATCATTTAGGAATCCTTCCCTGATTCTATACCTTCCCAGTAAGATATTGTATTTCCTCTGAATTATAATATTTTTTGTGTTGCTAAATTAGGCCATCTTTTGTCTAAATTCTGACTTAGCCCTTAGTTACTAAATGGGTATTGCCTCAAACTGAGGCCTGGGAAAGATCTTAATTTAGAAAGACAAAGTTCATCCGCTGCATCCTGGGCCACCACCAGGTGTCTTGACTTTTGTCTTGCCAATGGACTGCTAAGTCCTTTGCACAGCAGTGTCTTGTTTAAATCCAACTCATGCCCAAGTCAAGACATCACTATGTTGATGTCTTTGATCTTCTTCCAGAATGAAGGACAAACATGAAGAACTTTGAACCTCTATTAATCGAATAAGTTTTACATTATAGTTCACATATGAAATATATATCATAAACATTTGCTTAATCCAAGCACCATCACCCTGTAATGGCTATGTGTGCTTCTTGACATTGCCCTCCTCAGCAAAAGACAGGGAATTTGAAACTAGACCATGTGCATTGCTCCTTTTATCCACAACACTCATACCACTGAGAGCAGCACAGACTATCCCACAACATGGGAAATAAGGGAGTATAATGTATGGCAGATGTCAGGTCAACACCTCATAGATCCATCGTTTTGTCACCTAAGTCCATAACCCAGAACTCATTGATTATTAGTAATTTCTCACACTGACTGGTACACTTTCCTCCTCAGTAGCTATTATGCACCTGACCATTCCAACTGTACTTACTACTCCTAAGCCAAAAATACATTTTTACATATCTATCAATCATGTCTCTGATACTCCCCATTTGCCATGACTACTTCTATTATTTGTAAATTCAGCAATGTAAGGTATTAATAATAATACATAAGCCCAGACACTCACTAACTGTAGTTGAGGAAAATGACAAGAAATTACAAATGTGTCACTTTCTCATTAGCAGATGTGCTTAGTTTTAAGGTAACAACAATGTACCCTGAAGATCAATTTATGATCTGCCATTTTTTAATAAACTGATTTTCATGTAGAGCTAAGATAGATATCACTACTATGGCCAGCTTACAGAACCAAGGAAAAATGCAAGTACTAAATCAGCTGAAGTAATGCTTATTCTCTTTTTAAAAATTAATTTATTATAGATTAAATATATAGAACTAGCATATTAGGAGAAACTGACCATGAGCCACAAACTTCTAGGCCAACTCAGATACCCTGTCATAATCAAACTTATAAAATAACCATGATTTCAACAGAATATATAAAGGCATAATGGGAAGTTTATAATTTATAATCCTATGTGGTGTTATAACATTATGTCAATTTTATAACATTAATCCAACCACGGGTTTTATAATATACAATCACTTAAAATAATGTCATATTGTACTATTATTTAAAGCACATAGAAGTATGTTTCATTAACACTGCTCTATGAATTTTTACTAGTACAAATATATATTGTAGAAAAACACTGAACATCTGTATATAATATTGATGATTCAAACCCCTTTGCACTAATAAAGCTTACAGTTTCATTTGAACACTGTTGTGCTGTTTTTTACATATCATGGGTACAGAAGTGATCTTTTGGGTCAAATGGCAAAATTGTTCGAATGTAGCAGAGTACAGATATATCCTGTACCACGTTCTTTCTACTGTGTTGAAGTAGAATATTCAGATAATCACATATTTGAATATACATACATGGGAAAGCACAGTCATAATATTATAGGGCACGGACTAGCTCTTCCATTTTTATGTGTAAAATAAGTTACCTGGTATTTTTTAAATGTTCAACTAAATTCAATAAATAGTTAATAAATGCCTACTATTTGTAAGGCAGTGTGCTGATAAAATTAAAATGTTACATATGAAGAATTAACTACTATATGTTTTTTTAAAATCACTTAAAATACAGCATGCGCATAGGCCTTCTCTTCCTTTTAGGCTTTTACAGGATTTGAAAAATCCAGTCCAGTCCAGTCCACGGTCCAGTCATGCTTTATGAAAATCTCTTTGGCAGGTATACTTGGCACTCTGGAATAGTAAGTGATTTCTTCTTCTGATAAGTGTGTGTGAGTGTGTGTGTGTGTGTGTGTGTGTGTGTGTGTGAATGTGTATGTATACATGCATGTATACATACACACGATCTGAAAATGTAAAAATTTCCTAAATTTGAATTGGTATTGATAATTAGTGGGTTTTGGGGAGAGACACAGATACAATTCAAGTGACTAAGTGTTCTGATGCCACAGAAATGGAGAATAGCTCAGCATATGAATGGAATGATCCACAGACAAGGGAAACAGCTTTTAAATCTTACACTTCTTTCAAGGAAATTCTTGGGAAGTACATAAACTGCTGTTCCTATCAGACTCTTATATTATTAGAACAGCCAAAGCAGACATATCTGTAGTGGTTTATCCCTCTCATGCACTATTCTAAATAAGTCATAAACTCATACATAACCTATAGGTAAACATTTCCTTTCATTTACACCTGTAATCTATAATAAAATCTAAAGCCATACAGTGAAAATTAGTAATTCTTGGTATTTATCTATGTAACTTAAATTTAGTTTGGGATAACTAAAGACAAAATCTTACCCCTGAGGAGGAGATAAAAGTTATGAATTAGTAAGTATTCTCAATGATTTTTCCTTGTCCACCATACCAAATGCATCTTTAATCCATACAAATTCTATGTGATGCCATCTTTCATACCCACAACCCCCTTGCAGCTCCCTAGTTTTCTAAAAACTTCCACAGCTAGTCTTAATCTTCATCACTTCCTCCTATCTGGATTACAGAGATATAATCTTGGCTAATTTTCCTCCTTCTGGTACCTCCTGATACAATGTATCTTTATCTTTTTTTTTTTTTAGTGAGGCAATTGGGGTTAAGTGACTTGCCCAGGGTCACACAGCTAGTAAGTGTTAAGTGTCTGAGGCCAGATTTGAACTCAGGTACTCCTGACTCCAGGGCTGGTGCTCTATCCACTGAGCCACCTAGCTGCCCCCTGATACAATGTATCTTAAAAGGATCACTGAGAAAAATCTTCTTTACACACGTTTCATTATATCACTGCCCATGCTCCTACTTCAAACTTTCTCTAAAAACTCAGAACAAGATTCAACTATCTCTATGAATTTGCACATAACACAGCCTTCGCCACAAATACTCTTTCAGCTTCCTTTTTACATTACCCAGTTCAAAACTCAGCATCTCCAATACATCCTCTAACAACATTAACGACAACAGCTAACATTTATATAGTACGGACAGTGTGCCAGGAATTGTGCTACATATTTTATAGATATTATTTATTCCTCTAAGAGATAGGTGCTATTTTACAAATTAGGAAACTGAAGCAAACAGATTAACTGACTTGCCCAGAGCCACAAAGCTAATCTAATAAGTGAGGTCAAATTTGAACTCAAGTCTCCCTAATGCCCAGCCTGGTGCTCTATCCACTGTTCCACCT
This sequence comes from Dromiciops gliroides, assembly GCF_019393635.1. Lineage (NCBI taxonomy): Eukaryota > Metazoa > Chordata > Mammalia > Microbiotheria > Microbiotheriidae > Dromiciops > Dromiciops gliroides. The sequence continues at coordinate 199,545,979 of NC_057861.1, forward strand.
ACCTGACCCTGGATGATCATTGATCCTCTGCGATGCAGCAACTTTATGAGTATATAATGACACTGGAAATACTAATTTGCATTTGAATATATCACGTGCAAAACACTGACCAACATGCATTTCAGCAAGAATGTTGGTTGCCTGCCATTCTTAAAAGCAAAGTGTTTTTAAGTCATCCTCTAGTGACAAGAAAAAGTCAGCATCAGAAAAGAGAATTCCGTTTTATTCCTAATTCCTCAATATGACAACAAGATTACATAGATAAATGAAATAAACTGAAATTTGTGAGGAAAAGGTAGAAATAAACTCCTCCCAATATGAATCTATTAATGCTTTCTGTTTCAAAATACCAAAATATTAGTTGATGGAATTAAATGTTTGTTAAAAGTCAAATGAATATAACTTTCAAAAGATACTAATTTACATACATTTTTTACTTGGATATTTTAAGTAGTTAGTAAATGCTTAATCTGGCATTAAACAGGAAGTAAGTGAACATACTAAGAAAATACAAGTAAAAAATCTAGGAAGAAAAGATGTTAGTATCACTTAAACTGAAATAGTTAAAAATAATGAGATTTTGTATCTTAAGACAGAAAAAAATATATACAAAAAAAATGGTTGCAGGACAGTAACTATATAAAATTATATTTTCTCTAAAGTTTTGCCTATACAGTAAGTAAAGGGAAGCTTCATGAGCAATTAAGTAATTTCTATAAATGATGCTTAATCACATTTTATCTTTTGGATTTATTTGGCAGGTCTAAAAAGGATTGTCTGGTCTAGTCGTAAATATGTGATTTGCTGGGTCTAGGAAAGGCAACTTTTTCAAATTTAGCTATTTCATTGTCTTGGCCTTTGTCATCATCTTGGCCTTCTAGTATGTCAGGATGATCTAAGGAACCATTTGAGCTCAAGGTAAGATTAGCTAGAAGGGTTGAGATGTATTGCCCAGTAATATCAAGAGTTCAGTGCAAAATTGACCCTTTCTAGGACCTTAGTCTGGAGAGCAGCAGTTACAGTATACTCCCAAACTATCTCAGGAATTTTGAATACTGAAGCATTAACAGGTCATTATTAGAGACCGATAAGCTAATTGAACATAATTACCAGAGCATCTCATAAGGGTTTGAACTTATTTTAAATTATATTTTATTAATATACAATTTGGTAGAATGATCCTAAAAAGTTGCCTTGATTTTTTTTTTCTGAATTGGTCTACTAAGGAAAACTACTAATTTAAATAGACAAAGTATAAAGAGGTATTCAAAGTCATTTTGACTTATAAAGGTACACATCTAGTGATAATAGCTAGAAAGTATATGGCGTTTTAAGGCTTGCTAAGTGCTTTAAATATGTTAGATTATTTGATCCTAGCAATTGGCCTAGGTAGTAGGTGCTTTATTATAATGAATTATATTCTAATGCTAATATATTACTTTATAGATAAGGAAACTGGGGTACAGAGAGGTTAAGTGACTTGTCCAGGATCACACAGCTAGTAAATGTCTCAGGCTGAATTCAATCTTAGGTCTTCCCAACTTCAAGTTCTGTGCTCTATCCACTATACCCTGAAACAGGTTCATGTGTGTGCATGTGTATGTGAACATATTACACATACATGTGTATATAGAAATATTAATGCATACATAGAATACATACATTTTTTCAGGAGTGAATGAGCTCTTCTAATGGGAGTGAGAAGATCTCAGGTGGGGGGGGAGAGAGAGAGGGAGGGAGGCCAGGAAGGAGGGAGGGAGAGAGGGAGAGAGGAAAATATATATATATATATATATATATATATATATATATATATTTTGCCTCAAATATTCCTTATCTCCTCCTTACCAATTTATTGAAATCTTACCCATACATTAAAGTCCAGATCAAATATCACCTCTTCAATGAAGCCCTCCAAGATTGCCTCAGATGTTTATGTCTTCACACTACATTTGTACATTTATCATATTCTATTTTTGTATGAGCTACTTTCTAATTAGTCACTCTTTGATAAAAGTGGAGATATATGATATCTTCATACATCACCCTCCTCAGTATTAAATACCGTCTTCCTCACTTTAGGTACTTTATTTTGTTAGTTTTATTTATTTATTTGTTGGATTGCTGAAAGTGTCTTTGGTTCCATGGATGTACATACTATGTTGGTGTGAACTGCAATATTTCTATGTGAGAGAGGTTTTAAGCATTGCTAGGCCTCTCCATTTTGCTGTCTTCCCCACAAAATCTATCACATTGTGACCAACATTACCTCTTCCCCTAGAAACATAATGGTCTCCTGACTGGTTTTCCCTGTCTCCAGTCCCCAGTCTACATGGCTACCAAACTTGTTCTCCTTAAGTGTATATCTAACTAAGTCACTCACTGCCTCTAGGATCAAAAATAAACTTGAGCATAACTTTTAAAGTCCCTTCTAACCTGATCCCAAAGTATCCTTCTAATATCACTATCTATAGTTATTCTTCCTTCATTCTAGAGTCGAGTGGTTGTTATTGTTCCTTCCACACAGTACTCTGATCTCCCTAACTCTTCAACTACTATACATCAAATGCACTTCCTCTTCACCTCTACTTTGTAGATCATAGAACTATAGGTCTAAAGACCTATTAGCAGGTATTAGCAGGTAGAGGTTATATGAGACATTTGTGTCCTTCTCCTCCCCCAATTTAACAAATGAGGAAACTGAGTCAAAAGTGGCTGACTTGCCCAGAATCACAAAACTACTATATGTCTGAAGCAGGATTCCAGTGTCTCATTTTCTGCAAGATGCTATTCAAGCACCACCTTCTACACAAAGCTTTTCCTGTGTCCTTGCTATACTGTATTTATCCTTTTTGATTTACTGAATTGTGTTGAATTTGTCCGTTGATTATTTCTTTGGTGGTTTCTATGTTTTCAGAGTATAATCATGATCTGTCAACAAGAACATTAGTAATTAAAAATTTAGATAAGACTGGCTGCACCATCACTGTAGTTGTATATACACAGGTACCAAGTAGAAGAAAAATGAGGTGTATTTGTTTTCTTGTTCACTGTAGGGAAAAAAAGATTGTTGTTGTTGTTTTTTTAATCTATAACTATGTTTGTACAAGAACAGAATTCTTATATTAACAGGATGATATACTTTCCACTATATGGAATTTAGAGTAAAAGGACCTGAGTTCAAATCCCAGGTCTGCTATTCACTATATAGGAAATCATAGGGAAGGTATTTAACTCTTTGTAACTACATTTTTGCATCTGTAAAATAAGGATGACCTCTAAGGTTCCTTTCAGCTCTAAATTTATGATTCTACAAACCTAAATTTGATCAAATGATATGTACATGAATGTGCATATGATGGTGTTGTTTTTATATGCACACACATACACACACTTTAACTGGAGCCATGATTTCGCTTCTAGAGAACTCCAGGTCAGGACAGTCCTCCTAACACTACATATGGGAAAAATGTGCTGCAACTAATAGTATTAAAGGGTTGTCAGAAGTTGCTAAGGGGTTAAATGACTTGCCTAGGGTCACAAGGCAAGTAAGTGCCAAAAATGTTAACTCAGGTGTTCCTGATTCTAAGGTCAGTGTTCTATCCCCTATGCAACAGTTACTTCTTGGGTCATATATTTAGAATAAGGATGATGTCAAGAAGATCACATTTAGATATCATTCTGTGATATAAATAATTTCTTATAATGTTTTCAATTTATATTTACCATGGATACAGTTTTAGAATCCCTATAAAAATGTTGAAAAATAGCCATTTTAATTAAGTGACAGTCTGTGAAATTTTATTCTTTTAAAACAATAAAAGGAAATTTGTTCATGCCATTCCTTCCCCAGTTTAACTATATAAAAAGTTTTTTAAAAATGAAATTTCTGACCCTTAGTCATGTTAGAAATTAATACGCCTAGTGGCTATTTCAATCTTATTGTCCATTTTCTATGATGCCAACAATTGAAAATACAGTAGAGATTTTGGTAAACAGTAAAGTATAAGCTATAAAAGAAATTAACTATGAAAAAAAAGAAATTTCAACTAAAATGTAATTCATTAATAACCACCACACGAATATAAAGCAGAAACATACCTACCAAATTATTGCCCATTCGGAGAGAAGTGGTACCTTTCCATGATATTTTAATGAAAAAATGAAAATACAGGAGTAGGCACATAAGAGCAACCACATGAATAGCATGTAAAAATCCTGTCACATTTGGGTGGGCTTCATTACTGAACAGAATCATGTATGATAATTCATACTGACATAGTGGTTTGGTTTTTGTGGGGTTTTTTGGTTTGGTTTGGTTTGGGTTTTTGCAGGGCTTTGGGGGCTAATTAAGTGACTTGCCCAGGGTCACACAGCTAGTAAGTGTCAAGTGTCTGAGGCCAGATTTGAATTCAGGTCTTCCTGAATCTAGGGTCAGTGTTTTATCCACTGAGCCACTGACATAGCTGCCCCTGACATAGTGTTTTAAGTATATTATCACAGTCAATCTTAAAAACAACCCTTACATGTCAGTAGTAGAAGTAGGTTCTCCCCATTTTATATGTTGGAAAATAAAATTCAAACCATGGTCACAGAGTTAAGTATAAGTGGCAGAGTCAGGATATAGATAAGGATTTTCTAAATATGTGTTCATCATCTGCTCCACTGCAAGATGTTGTCCTTAACACTATTCCCACTGTGAACAGAAACAGACTAAACTTTCATCCTCAACTATCCCACGGGAGAGGGGATCAACTAAAAGCTTATCACTATAAATTGTAAAAAGAAAGGGGAAAAGGCAATATTGTAATTAGAACTAAAAAATTCCATAGAGAACATCTAGCAAATTTTCTTCCAATTTAAAGATGGGGACAATGAGATTCAGTGAAATTTGACAACTTGCACATGGTCATATAGGATTTGACCCAAAGTCTAGTAAATGTACACATTCTCTCTCTCTCTCTCTCTCTCTCTCTCTCTCTCTCTCTCTCTCTCACACACACACACACACACACACACACACACACACACACACACACACACACACACACACACTACTGCTTTCCAGAATTTATAATGAAAACATTTCAACTTTTGGAAAGACCTTTCTTTTTTTCTTTTTTCCATACTCCCCTTTGATTGTCTATGGTTGTGAATCATCAAGGAATTAAAGTTACAACTGATCTACAGGGAAAAGGATAGATGCATAGTAGATAAAGGCAAGCTGAAACGTATTTCCAATGATGAACTAGATTTCAGAAACTGTAAAAGAAATATCACTGAGGAATATCTGATTGTAACTGATCAGAAGGCATGAACAAAGGAGAAGAGATTATCATGGTCACAACTGCTCCTTTTTTATCCTAAAAATTTGAACATGGAGTCATGGGATAATCATTCAAATCCCGTGTCAGCTAGAATAAGTCATTTAAATTCTATGAGTTTTAGTATACTAATTTGAACAAGCTGACTTCTAAGGTCCATTTCAGCTCTAGACCTGTACCTACTAAGAAGATCAGAGGGGCAGCTAGATGGCGCAGTGGATAGAGGACCAGCCCTGGATTCAGGAGTACCTGAGTTCAAATCCGGCCTCAGACACTTAACACTTACTAGCTGCGTGACCCTGGGCAAGTCACTTAACCCCAATTGCCCCGCAAAAAAAAAAAAGAAAAGAAAAGAAAAGAAAAAAAAAAGATCAGAAATTCAAGTAAGATTCACTTATCTATTAGATAAATACCTCAAAAACATTAGGTACTGTGAAAGACTATGGAAATTCAAGAAAGAGTTAGATAAATACACGGATGATAAATCCATGAGTTATTGAGGCATTAGGGTTGTTTATTGACATATATTGATATTCCATTTTATAAAACAACCATATCCTCCACAAATATATTTTTTTCTTAGCAATGTATAAAGTATATTAGGTTGCATATATCACTTGAATGCCCCAAATAGACATTTTTAGCTTTTTTTTTTCTCTTTTTTTTTTAAACAAATTTTGCTGAAGTTGGGATTTTGGTTGTTCTTTTTTATTTTTAAATGCCAGTGGTAATAATTTATCCCCTAGCTTTATAGAACCTTTCATAGCATTAGAGAAAATACTTGGAAAAAACTAATGGCATGGGTATTTCATACATTCTTGCCTATGACCATGAAAATGCAACTGATTATTCAGGTATTGAAGAATCTTTGGGAATATTACAACATGATTCTGAGACCTCTCCCCAAAGCAGGTGTTCCTGAAGTAATAGCAGAAAGCCTAATTAAATGTATCTTAATTGTAGCGTAATTATAGATATTATAAATTTATAAACATGTTTCTATGATAACCCATCTTTAGTCATTAAGAATAAATACTTGGTTAGCCTTTTGCTAAGTAGTTTAATGTCTATGCAGACACTTTCAAGCAGAAAATCTCAGATTTGTGAACTCAGAAGTAATCCACTCCAGCTGCTACCTGAACAAGAAGTGAGCAAACATTTATTAAGCAACTACTATGTGCTATGCATTACATGAGGGACTGGGAAATGCATAGGCAAAAATGAAATAGCATTTATTCTCATAAAGTTTACACTGTTGTGGAAGGATATAACATGTATAAAAATAAGAAAGTTACAAGGAAAATTGAAGGGGCCAAGAGTTACAAGGGGACCAAGGAAAAGTTAGAACTAAAAGAGTTTTAGAAAATACAAAGTCAGAACTGGGAAGGGTGTAGACTAAATCTTAACTAAATATTAAAACTGGGATAGGTATAAATCAGAAATTATGAAAGTTCCTTTTACCCCAAGATGATAACTTAAAACTTAAGAAAAAAATATTCAACCGATAGATGACACAAGGCCTAGTCCTTGAAACCAGTAAGAAAAAGAAACAATTCACTGTAGAGCATTACTAACAAGCCTCTGTTTAAAAGTTTCAGTGAGGAATAAGAGATAACTTCTCATTTCCAATTATTAGGATTTTTTCCCTTACATCAAGTTGAAATTTACATCTTCATAATGTTTGATATGACCCTAAGAGCCCTTTCAAGTGATAGCCTGTTAATACTTGAAAACTACTATTAAGTATCTTTTTCATCTTCTATTTGTCAGGCTCAAGCATCATGATTTTCTTCAAATGAGTCTCAAATAACATAATCTCCATCTTTGCCGTCTTCTTTGGGACACAATTCTATCATGAATATGTTCTTACAAAAATATGGCCAACATAATTATACATGAAACTCCAGACTGTGGTACAGTCAGTTCATTGAGGTCTGCTTAGGGTACACATTTGCGATTCTAATAACAAAAGACTGATATAAACTTTCTAACTTTTAATCCAGTCAAATTTTTATAACACAAATGGCAGTGATGCTTAACAATCTAATATCTTCTTAGTATCATTTCCTATTATTACTTTGTAATTTCATCTTTAGTCATTTTATTTCATACTCTTGGCTAGAAAAAGAAGTAAGACATCATAAAGGACAAGAACATATGACAGCTTTTACATTCCATTATACTATATTTTATTTTAAACAGCAATTTACTTAGAAAAGTAAAGTAGCATCTTTAAAAATGCTCTGTTAATATTATTTGAAAACACATTAAATATCTACTATGTTTATTCTGGGCACTGTGCTAGACATGCAAAGGTAAAAATGAAAGAATTGTTGTCATCAGGAATCCAGCATTCTCCTGAAGAGAAATCATGCATATAATTATTATACACTACTCCTCTTCATGTTAAACCATCTTAATCCTTTTTCCACTTTCCTTTCCTCATCTGTTGTTCTTCTTCAAGCTCTATCACCAGATCCATAAGCAGCTGATAATTCTTACCCTTCACTCTCTTAAAAAAAAATTACCTAGTAATGATTGTGTATATACACATATGAACACATGCATACACACACAGTATTATCCAATAAAACATACCCTCCTTGAGGGCAGGGTTTCCTTTTCTGTTTTTGTATCCACAGTACCTAGACAAACTGATTTTCAGGCTTGTGTCTGGGGCAGACATTGAAATCACCTCCTGCAATAGTGATTTTGCCATCTTAAACTCAACTCCCTCTGCCTTCACCATGCAATAGCAGTTTAGAATAAAATAGAGATAATGACTAACTAAAACAGCTATACTTTGACCCAGAGATTCCACTAGAAGTATGCCTACCTACTCACACCCCACACCAGAAGTCACAGAAAATAAGAAGAGCTCTCTATACACTAAAACATTCCTAGTAGTACTTTCTATGGCAACAAGAACTTGAAACAAAGTAAACATCCACGTATTAGGAAATGGCTAAAGAAAGTGCAATACATGAATGTAATAGAATACTGCTGGGATAGACATGTTGGATAGAGAGAAGCATGGAAAGAGACATGAATTAATGGAAAGTGAAGGAAATAGAAAGGAAAAACAATATATACAATGGAAATGGAAAAAAAACAACAGAACAAATAAAACCAAATGCTATAAAACTATAATGATTAAACTTGTCCCTAAAGAAAAAAATATGACATACCCACTTGCTTCTTTGAGAAGATGGGAGATCATAGACATGGAACATGCACATCCACATAGATATATACATACACACATATAAACACACTCACATACACACCTAGTTTCTTTTTGCTCAACTTTTTTTCTTTCTCTTTTTATTCTTTATTATAAGGGATGTCGCTCTTGGAGGGGTGGGCAGAAATGATAAAATGATACAATGCAAAATAGAAGATAATTTTAAATCACTCATGAAAATTCATTTTTTTTTTAAAAAGAAGGCTATTGTATTAGTTCAGGCAATGCATGACAAGGTCATAAATTAAGGTGGTCTTCTTGTTAGTAGAAAGAAGGGAAACATAACCAAGTTAGCTTAGATAGAAATGACAAGGAATGGCAAGTTGATAGATATGTGGGATGATTAAGAGTGAAGACACCAATATGATTCTAAGGGTGTAAACCTAGGTGACTGGTGGTAACCTCAATAAAAGTTTCAAAGAGAGGTGAGCTTGAAGAAAAAATAAGTTCAATTTTGTACATTTTAAGTTTGAGATGCCTATGACATTCAATTCAAAAAATCCAAAAAGTGATGTGGAAATGGAGAAATTAAGATGAACTATATCGGTCAATTAACATTTATTCAGTAAGCACCTACTATTTCCCAGGTACTGTGCAATACACGGGGTCTAGGATTCACTTGGAACAATATAAACAACCTTTTTTCTAGATAAAGATGGAAGTATGTTTAATTTTAAAAGTGGGATTCACTACACATTATAATTTTAAATAAATTATGTATTTTGGCAATCTGCAAAAATTTAAAAAAATGAATGATAATTTGTTGTTTTATTTATCAATATAATGTCTTGCTTATATGCTACATTGTGGTTAAGAGGTGAACCTTACCATCAAATGCCAATGAAATGTCAGTTAAATTCAAGCTCTGATAAGAGTCTACCTCAAGCTCAGAAAACAGCTAAAAATGTCTTGGATATGAGATTGGTGGCCAGGTGATTAAAGGTGTGCAAAGTAATATGAGAAAGTTATATCAGTCTGTATCAGTAAAGGGAGTACACACTCCAATGAAAGCATAAATACTTTTAAGTATTTTTTAAGTATTTTAGGATTTATTTATATAAAAAAGCACAGTTATGAACCATAAGGATGTAGATAAGAACATTTTTTTAAGAAATAGGAAATAAAAAAGATCACTATTAAAATTTTTCAACTTTTCTGTTTAAATAAACATGTAAGTAAAAAGTTTAATGTACAATGTATGAGTTCCATGGACAAGTTGTGAATTCTTTTAATCCTGGATCCTCAATATTTCACTTTTTTAATAAACCCTTGTAAACTGCTTGGTAAAATATTTTTAAAGTATACTTTATATAGTAAAAATGTATACAGCAAACATAAGGTATACAGTATAAACCTTAAAGATGGATATAAAGTAAAGAGGGGGGAAAAAGGCTTCAGTTCTGGAACTATCTCAAGTATACACCTTAGCAGTGAGGACACAATAAGTAAATTGACTAAATTAGAATAAGAAGGCTTTTTGTGTAAATTGAACCAACCTCACCCATAAAAAGTGCTGAATAAATATCTTTTGAATACATAAATGCTTATATCCATCTATAATTTTAAGTTTTCTGTGTTTCACATTACATGCATATGGTATCACCAGGAAAATGCTGGTATCAATGAGACAGGATTTTGCAGTAACCAAAGAAATGTCTCACTGCATTTTGTCCTCATCAGGTTAGATGATTTGTTCAACCAGATGTTGAGGATGTCACATTTAAAAGGGATTTAGGGAGAAGGATCAAGAATGCATACACAGGGGAATAAACAGGTTGATAATGAGGATGAAAATAATGAATATTGTTATGATAATAATTCATATTTTAAATGTAATATACTGAGGGGAGGGGGCCTAAAGGGTGCTGAACAGTCATATCCTTGATGTAGGAAGATCCAGGGGAGGAACTTCCTATTTTAAAAAAGCACATCAGGAGGTGGAGACAAGATTTCAGAGTAAAGGTAGGGAGACAGCTGAGCTCTCCCAAATTCCCCTCTATATAATGTTAAAATAATACCTCACCCCACCCCCACCCCTCAAAAAAAATTCTGGAGCAGCAGAACCAATAAAAGGGTAGGGGAAAGTAATTTTCCAGCCCAAGATAACTTGAAAAGTTGACAGGAAATATGTGTCTCACTGGAGTGACAGTGAAGCCTAGTCCAGTGCCCAGGACATGTCCTAGGAAGCTACCAGCAGGCTTTGGAGTAAATGGATATGGATAAGCAGATTATAAAGCTCTCACCCCCATAGAGAGTAAGGGGGTTAGACAACTGGTCACAAGGAGATTACAGGGGACCCTTTGCCGGCTCTGGAAGTAGGATTCTGTTGCACTGCCTATATGTGGTTCTGGAGGAGCACTAGCAGGACTAGGGAGCATGGACATGGTTCCAATGCAGGAAAAAACAAAAACAAAAACAGAGCACAGGCCAGGAAAAGGGTGAGCATATTTCTCTTTAGATCATACAACCATAGAAGAATTGAAACCTTACCAACCTCATGAACAACTCTGAAAATAGCAGCACTAAAAATTTGAAGCTTGGGACAGTGCCTCTACCACCCAGGAACACAGCCCAATTTTAACATAAAGTTAAAAGACAAGAAATAAGCTTGAAAAATGAGCAAACAACAACAAAAAGCCATACCATGGAAAAGTTACTATAGTGACAGTAAAGATCAAAACACAAATTCAAAAGATAACAACAATGTCAAAACACCTATATGCAAAGACTCACAGAAAAATGTGAATTGGTCTCTCAAGCCCAAAAAGAATTCCTGGAAGAGCTCAAAAAGGATTTTAAAAATCAAATAAGAAAGGGAAAGGAAAAAGTGATACAAGAAAGTCAACTTGGTAAAAGAGGAACAAAAATACTGAAGAAAATAACACCAGGGGGCAGCTAGGTGGCACAGTGGATAAAGCACTGGCCTTGGATTCAGGAGGACCTGAGTTCAAATCCAGCCTCAGACGCTTGACACTTAACTAGCTGTGTGACCCTGGGCAAGTCACTTAACCCTCATTGCCCTGCCCAAAAAAAAAAAGAAAAGAAAAGAAAATAACACCCTAAAAAACAAAATATGCCAAATAGTATAAAGAGTCACAAAAATCCACTAAAAGAGAAGAAATGAGGGAAAAGTAGGATGGAGAGAAATACGCAGTAATCATAACTATGAATGTGAACTGTCAATGTCTTTCACCCATAAAATGGAAGCAAAGTGGATTATATGATTTAAACATAAAGGATGAGAGTATAAGCAAATCAAATAGTGCATTGAATAGTTTACCTATCAGATCTCTGGGTAAGAAAAGAATTTATGACCAAACATTAGATTTAAGAAATAAAGCAGTATAGCGTGTAAAATGGCTAATTTTGATTACATTAATTTTAAAGGGTTTTGCACAAACAAAACTAATGCAACCAAATTAAAAGTAGAAAACTGTAGGAAAAAAATTTTACACCAAGTTTCTCCAATAAAGAGCTTTTTTCTCAACTCAAAGCATACCTTTTTTCTAACTTTATTTTTCCTTTTTAAAAATCTGTTTTCTTTCACAACACGATTAAAATGGAAATATGTTTTGTCTAATTGAACATGTATAACCTATAGGAAATTTCTTGCCTTCTCAATGAGGCAAGAAAGGTGAGTGAGAGGGAGAGAATTTCGAATTTGAAATTTTTTTAATGAATATAAAAAAAATTGTTTTACATGTAATTGGAAAAAAATTAAATAATAAAATAAAAAATAGACCTCAATACCTGGAGTGCCATTTATAGTCTTAAAGAACAGAGAGTGACTTGCTCACACAGCTATGCTTCAGAAGCAGTATTTGAAACTATCTCCATAGGAGCTCCCTATTCTCTATGCCAAGCTGTCTCATTTGTAGTGATAATGCCAAATAGCTATAAATATGAGTATTTAAATGTCCTGTTGTGCAGATGACTGAAATAAAGAGAATAAGTAATTTGCCTTAGGTCAAACAACCAGTAAGTATTAAGGCTCAGAACTGAAACACTCAGAATCACAGACTATCAAATTGGAAGGGCCTAAAAAAACTCAAGTTCAACCCATACAACAAGAATCCTCTCTAGAAAGCCAGGAAAGATGGTCATTTTGGTTAATTTGAAGATCTCTCTCCATGCCAAGTCAGCCTGACAGCTTAAATTGTTAGGAAATCATATCCTACAACATGCACATAACCATATACAACTAGACACACGATAATTTGAAGAGCAAAAGAGCACTAACAACTGGGGAGATCAGGAAAGACTTAAGGGAAGAGGTGACACACCAGCAAATATTCTGCAAATACTCAAATTACAAAATACAAAAGGCAATAAATTTCTGAAACCAATTATTTTTCTATATAAACCCCAATTCCAGGTTCCATTAAGAAAATTAAATTAAGCTACAGAATGGAAAACAGTATAAAATTCTTTGACTTCTAGTGACTATTTTCTTTTTTTCCTTTTTTTTTTTTTGCGGGGATGGGGGGGGGGGGGTAGGGGGGGGCATTGAGGGTTAAGTGACTTGCCCAGGGTCACACAGCTAGTTAAGTGTCAAGCGTCTGAGGCTGGATTTGGACTCAGGTCCTCCTGAATCCAGGGCCGGTGCTTTATCCACTGCGCCACCTAGCTGCCCCCTTCCAGTGACTATGATGAATCACCTCACCTTTCAGGCTACCTGTTAAGTCTAGAACACATTTCCCTTTCACCTGATCCTCTTAGAATCCCTAATTTTCTCCAAAGTGTAGCACAAGCAACTATGCCTATATAAAGTTTTTTTGACCCCTCTGGCTATTAGTGGCTTCCTCCTCCAAATTATCTTGTATTTATTTTGTATATGTTTTGTATACATAAGGGTTTTTTTTTTTGCTTTGAATAGAATTTTATTTTCTAAAATATATGTAAAAACAAATTTTAACATCAATTTTTTAAAACTTTGTGTTCCGGGGGCAGCTAGGTGGCACAGTGGATAGAGCTCCCTATGAGATTAAGAATAATCTGAAGACCTCAAACATGAATGCTGTATGGAAGATCTAAGAAGACTGTAGTCAAGAATTACAGTGTATATGAAGGCATAGTGAGGCTGAAATCTGAATAGCTGGCACGAGTATCCATATTCATGAACCATGAAAAATTAGCAAGAATTTCAGCCAGAGAGAAAGTAATTTTGTCAAAGGATCAAATGAATTAATAGATAATTATTCCCATTATTGATCAGAGAAATGCAAATTAAAACAACTCTGAGGCACTACCTCAGAGTGGCTAATATAATAAAAAAGGAAAATGTTGGATGTTGGAAGGAATGTGGGAAAAGTGACACTGTAATCCAGAATGGATGGATCTGTTCACAACTCCACCAGCATTCTGGAGATCAAAGGACTATAGAACTGTGCATACTATTTGATCCAGCAATACCACTGCTAGGTTTAGGTTTATATTCCAGAGAGACAGAGACAGAGACAGAGAGACAGAGAGACAGACATATATGTGTACAAAAATATTTATAGCACCTGTTTTAGTGGTGGCTAAGAATTGGAAACCAAAGGAATGACCATCAATTGGGGAATGGCTAATCAAGCTGTGGTATATGATTGTGATGAAATATTATTGTGCTATAATAAATGACAACAGGGACAATTTCAGAAAGGCCTGGAAAGACTTATACGAACTGATATATAGTGAAGTGAGCAGAACCAGCAGAACATCATGCACAGTAACAGCAATATTGTTTGATGAAGAACTGTGAAAGACAGTTTTCAGCAATACAATGATCCAAGACAATCCTAAAGGACTAATGATGAAGCATACTGTCCACCTCCAAAGAAAGAACGATATTGATTGAACACAGACTGAAGCATTCTATTTTTCACTTTTATCCAAGTCTTCTTATACAAAATAACTAATAGAATAATGTTTTACATAAATGCACTGGTATAAGCTATATCTGATTGCTTATTGCCTCAGAGATGGTGAAGTAGAACAAGAGAGGGATAGAATTTGGAACTCAAAACTTTAAGTAAAAATGTATATTAAAATTTTTTAAAATGATTATTCCATTCCATTCCAAAGTCAAAGAGATAGGAGAGTAGTAGAGGTGGAATCTAAATGTGGGTTCTATAATAGCACAATAAAAGTGAACTTTTCCATATATAATAATCTACATGTCATGACTCTGCTATAATGTTAGTTTCTTAAAGGCATATGCCATTACTATCTCAGCACTAAGTGCAATTCTGTGCATAGAATATGCCAATAAAAATATTTGCTGAATTGAATCCAGTGTGCATGTTTAAAGTGTCAAACATAGTGATTCCACTTTAAAAGATAAATGACAGAACAATGTACATCACTGTGTAAATTACTTAAGACAATAAACAATTTTATGGTTTCATTCTGTGACAGCAGTGACCACACATATATGCTTCTATTGAAAAGAGGCCCACCCAGAATGTCTAACTCTGATCAGATGAAATTGGATTGATCTAGTTTCCCACCCTTTAGTAAGTTGTCTGTTAGTTGAAGGCAAGATTTTAGGCTGTATACATGTGTTTCATTGCGCTTTTGATGTTTTCAATTACATAATTTTAAAAAATGTATTGCTGGCCAGCAAAATATGCAAATTATTCAATCTTAAATAATATATTACCTTGCCTAATGGAACTATATTAGTGGTATGGGGAAGTCAATTATTAAGAATAATTTTAAACCTACAGTGAAACTGCATCAGTCATACATTACAAAGGATAATGCAGTTAAAAACAAAACAAAATACAAAAAACCCCAAACAACTATTGCTGCAAACAACCTAATTAATCCTCAGAAAATAAAGACCTTCAGAAGAATCTAGCAGCTGGAGGGATTGTTATTGATTCCTCTATAGTAAAGTGTAGGCTTCATAAAATTGAAATAACAGTGAGAAGACCAGTTTGGAAAAAAAAAATGCTAACAGTTTCTATGGAGAAAATACTTGTCATGTGCAAGACAACACAGAAAAGGAAAGGGGAAAAAATAATCTTTTATTCATGATAATCACTCTGTAATTTAAGAATATTCAAATATTGTCAGAAGAAATACAATTGAGCCTATGAGATGTGGGTAATTTGACCAAACTAAAATATCCACCAAAAAATACTTAGGGGATTTTTTTACTTTGGGTGACCTTAAAGTACTTTCTCTATTGATGGAATGAGGAACTACAATAAGGATTTTAATATAACGAGAAGCAGCATTGATTCAGAATTGAAAAAATTCCCAGATGGAAAGGGAATACTGCAACCTTGACCATGCAAAAAGTCACGTCACAAAAGGCTAAAGAATTTTTGCAACAGATAAGAGATAAACATGCTTCCAAGGCCTGGAAAATAAAAATATTTAAAGTGTGTTAAAAACAATAAGATCAAGGCTAGACCTAGAAAAATGACTTTGTCAAAGGTAAATTATTCCATGTGATAAAAATGTGGTTTAATGATGAATTTAAAAAACTATTAAAATCTTTTGAACTCAATGCAAAAATCTTAGAAAATTGATAACAGCGTCAAAAGTAGAACATATCTTTAAACATATAAAAATATGAAATATTTATTGGTAAATCCATAAATTTACTTTATCCTAAATAAATTACTATGGCTATTATGTAATAATTATGAGAAGTGAAGTCATCTATAAAAACATTCCTAAAAAAAGTACATTGAGTAGCTTAGAGTCAATGAAATTTAAAAGGCAGTTCTAGAAGACAAAGAAAAAAACGTTTTCATGATATACATGTAAATAAAAATGCATGGATTAAGAAACCTTTCCAGTACTACTCAGGTGGACAAATATTCTTTGGGGTTAAGTGACTTGCCCAGGATCACACAGCCAATAAGTGTTAAGTGTCTGAGGATGGATTTGAACTCAGGTCCTCCTGAATCCAGGGCAGGTGCTCTACCCACTATGCCATCTAGCTGCCATCAGATAAATAGTCTTAAAGAATGATGTTGCATAAAACTAGCTAAAACCATAAGCAATATATACCACTGATTTGGGGGAAACATCTCACCAAATTGTGAAAAGCCTTTTATTATGCATGGCACCAAAAATACTACTGAATGATAGAAAAGCAGCTTAGTATAGTGAAAAAAGCACTAGATGTGAAGTAAATTTAAAAAAAAAACTGGGATCAATAACTGCCTCTTATAATTCATAAATATGAAATCATAGGCAGGCCATTTAACCCCTCTGATTCTCAATTTTTCATCTCTCACATCACCAAAATTTTGATAATATTACCAAAGTGCCTACCTCACTGGATTATTGTAAAGATCAAAAGAGATAACTGAAAAGTGTTTTTCCAAATCTTAAAATGATACATAAATGTCATATTATTAATTACAGTGGAATGTATCCTCATTGTAGACAGGGACTATTTCTCATTTTTGTCTTTGTAATGCCACCACTTAGCACAATCTCACATACTTTTTCAACATTTTAATAAATGCTTTTTAAATGTAATTCTTGTTATTTTTAACAGCTGTATATACTAACTAATTACCTACTATTGTGGTTAATAATCAAGTGAGATTAAAATAAGTGAAAACTCTAAAAGTTAGAAACTAGAAAGCCCTCTATGAATATAATCTTTAATTAATACTAATGACAACTCAAATTAAAAGTACACAATGATATATAGGTTCATAATAATGATACACACATATCTAAAGGGCAAAACCAGGGCCAAAAAATGGCTATTAATAGACAACAGGTATTCAAGAATCTGAAACATATAAAAACGTGGAGATAATGCTATTCGATGATCTACTGAATATTAGAACCATGTGAATCATACAACAGAGAGCTGCTTTATGCTTGCATATGATGATTATCAGTGTCATTGTGGATGTCCTACAAGGGTTACAAACAGAAAGAGAATGCTTTAGACTTCCCAAATGCTGTTATTCAGCGGTATCACTGTACTAAGGCCTAGAATTCTACAGAGGCAAAAAATAGTTAAATGATTCTAAAGAAATAAGCTTACCATTTCAAATTAAAAAAAATAAATTAAATGGATGAAAAGCACCTATACTTCTCAAACATGCTGCTCATGAATGTAGCTGAATACATTAATATTACCACAACACACTGATCTTGAACAGAAACTTCAGATGGAAGCTGATAAAAGAGAAGCTCCCAAAGCAGAAGAGATGGGCAAAATCAGGCTAGATTTCATTTGTGAATTGCACATAGTTTTCAATGATCCCAAGTTACCTATAGTTAGAATAACTCATATTTTTAAGACATATAGTGAGTGTAAGCAGATTGCTAAATAGTCAATAACATGTATGTTAAACTCTACATGACCAAATGTGAAATCACTATTTTTCCTCCCAAATACATTTTCTGTATTTCAGTGGAGGAGGGCCCCATCATCTTTTCAGTTACAGAACTTTGCAAACTTGGCATTAATTTTGATTGTCTTCCTTACATCACATTTTGAATCAGTTGTCTCATCTTGTCAAGTATTCTTCACAACATCTCTCAGTAGGCTCCTCAGTTCTTTACTTACAAGCCGTAATGACCATTCATCTGGACTACTGAAATATGTTCTCAATTTGTTCTCTCCTTTCTCCAATCTACTCTCCAACAGTCACCAAAATGATTTTCCTAAAGTACAAGTCTAATGTGTCAAAGTGCAGCTTTTGCGCTCAGTGTACTAACTGTCCCCATGACTAGAAAGCATTACCGTCTCACCTCTGCACCATAGAATACCTTGCTCCCTTTGAAATTATGCTCAGGTCAAACTTTCTCCATGAAGCCTTCCCAGATGTCCTAGCTGTTTGTAGTCTCCACCCCCCAAATGTTCTCTCTCTCTCTCTCTCTCTCTCTCTCTCTCCATATATATATATACATACACATACATGCACAAACACGCCTCTGCCAAAAATATGCATACTCCTTGAGGGCAAGGACAGTTTCAACCAGAGGCCTAGAGAGAAAGAAAATGGGGGGAGGATTGCTCAGTGAGGGGTGAAGCCTCCAAAAATCTGGTGAAGAGATGCTCAGAAGACTAACAGTGGAAGAGCAGCCTGGCCTGCCCTGAGGGAGCTTCCAGTCAGAGGGAAGAGAAAAGGAGAAGCCCAGGGCCTGCCCTCAGGGTCTTGTCTTCAAGCTTTAGCACCTGACACAGCATCTCAGACTTTTGTTATGAACAAATGAAAAAAGAATGTTTAAAGTGCTTCCTATTGGCCAGTCCTTTAGGACTGAGCAGAAGGGGCAGGTCAGCACCTCCTCCGTGCTGTCTGGAGGCAGTAAGGGGTTAAGACCCTTGCCCAAGGACACGAAGCTAGAAGTGTCCTAGGCCAGACTGGAACCCACATCCTCCTGATTCTCTACCCCATACCCAGACAGCAGACATTTTAGTCAATGCTCAGTAAATGGGACTGAATCAGCAGGCTCAGTATCAGAAATTATTGGAAGGGCTTGTCACGTGCCAAAAACATGCATACTCCTTGAGGGCAAGGTCAGTTTCATTTTTATCTTGTAATTACCAGTGCCTAGCACATAATAATGACTGAGAAATTATTTTTTATTAATTGGTTGATTGTTGAATAATCTAAAACAGAAGTGACAAGGAGGATGAGAGACAGCAGATGGACACCCTGAGAGATCCACTAGAATGCATGACATATTTTTAAAAAACAACTCAAACAAACAAAAAAAAACCGAAAAAAAAACCAGAAATGCATTAAACATTTTGGATAGATGTTTTCTACAGGATCTATGGAAATACATGGATGAAAATTGCACAGATAAGCAAAACATGGAGGGATTACAATCCTTAGTGGGGAAGTGCTCATAGAGCTAAGATCACATATCGAATAAATAAAATTTCAAAACAGCACTGTTTATATTCTTGGCAAAATTAGAGCCCATCCAGTCCCTTGTACTGTGAGTAAACTCAATCAAAAAGCAGGTATTAAATGCCTACTATGTGCCAGGCATAGCGATAAGCACTGGGAATATAAGGACAAAGAATGACAATTCTTATTTGCAAAGATCTTACATTCTAAATGGCATCTGCTGCCTCAAACATCTATATTGAATTCCATTTAAGCTGTCTATGACAGTTTTCAAAAGGAGGGTACAAAGGTATAATCCATGAGTTTATGGGTTACATAATAGGATGAGGCATGAACAGATATAAAGATTTTCCCTTTCTTTGAAACAATGATTTTCATTTTTTGCCAGTACTAATGCTGTCAAAACAATTAAAAAATATTTTTCAAAGAAAAGTGAAGGGATTATATGACACAATGCTGAATATCCTTATTGGTATATTTAATTTCAAAAGTTAAAAGTTCCCTAAGTAATATTAAATATAACTATAAGGTAAAACATATAATCTGTTATCATACCAAATAGATTAATAAAATAGGCAAGAACCATTATAAATAATTTTAATTCATGAGACAGTATAAGCCTTCAAACTAACCAAAAGTATCCTTTTTAATACATTTAAAAGTATGTATTTGGCATTTGAATCATAAACTAACTTAAAATATGTGTGTATCTACATATAGATATGTAAACATCTGTATTTGATTTATTTTTCAATGATGAAAATCAGCACCTTGAATACCTTGAATATCATAAATTCAGATGTAAACTATAACTCTTACATTGGCTTCTCCAAAAGAATAAGATTTACATATAAAGATTTTCCATGAAAGTGCATTAATATTTTATACTATAAACAAAATTAATTGACAGTAATTTATGAAAAGAATTTTAAAATAATACATACATATAAAAGTACTTATAGGGTAAATATATATTTAGCTAACAAAAACATTCTAACAAATCATAGAAGACTTTCTTTATACAAAACTACTTAATAGTTATTGATATGATGGGATAGTATTCCTAGAAGCTATAATTAGACACAAAGTATTCTTTCCATTTTCCCAACATGTAGGATAACCACACTAAATGAACTTATTCCTGTTCATAAGGTGATGTCTGCTCTTTTAGCTGGAAGCAAACCTCCAGTAAATTCCTATTTATCTCCTTGCCAATCAAGGAGTGAATGAATGACATTAACACAGCCTTATCTAGGCCTCCTGTCTGTGGTGTATTCTGCTAAGTGATGTCATCGCTCCTGCAGAAGAAAATAAGCAGATTATTACAGTGACTAGAAGCAAACTAAACATTTGGATTTTTGCATGGACAGATTTACACACTGTCTGTCAGATAAAGCACAGTTTGCCTGCTGCTTACACAACAAGAATGTGCCTGACAGCTTCTTCCCAGGTTTAGTATCTGATTACATAAATAGGCCATTCCCTACCATTCCTAAAGACTGACAGTCTGTCTTAGTTTAAAGAGCAATTTCTGACTATCAGCTTTTCTGTCTTGCACACTAGGCTGATTAACATCAGGGCACTTCCTGGAGGTCCAATCAGGTGCTCTACTACTACTATCCTAGCCACTGCCTCCCTCTCCTCTACTTTATAAGGGATTGTATATAAAAGGTTGGCCACAATGGGTGGGGGTGGGGTTGGGGGGGGACTAAATAGCTACATCAAACAGATTTACTTTAGGGGAAAATATGAATGTACATTTAATGTCATTCTTCATTGCTATATCTAAAGGAATTTGGGTATGTATAACTTTTTTTTTTTTTGGAAATTGATTATTATGCTTCGAAAACTAAATGTGTTGCGTATATTTTTAGTATATTTCTAATTACTGTGCTTTAACTTTTTTTGGACTTCCAAATAAAACCAAATTAAGACTTTAATGTGTTGGCGGTATACCATAGTAATAATATGAAGCCTTTAAAATGAGATAGTTGGCATAGAGAGACCTCCAAGTTTCCTTCCAATTCTAGATTCATTATGATACTATGATGCATGACTAGAAGAAATCTTGACAGATCAGTCAATCCAATTCTACATTTCAAATAGAATAAAATTTAAAATGACTGTATGAGACTGTCCAGTAAGATTTTCTGATTCAACATTTCCTTTATAATTTATCAAAATGCAGCCCACCATCCATAAGATATGCAGAACTAAATAAACTGTTTTGTGTATGAATTTCTTTAAATACTAAAAACAGGTGATTCAATAGACAACTATCATGTCAGGAATGCGAGTTGTCCTGTATGTGCCTCAACACTTAGTAATCTTAATTAAGTAAGTATAATACTTAATAGAAATGGCAAGCATAGGAACTTAAGAAAACTATTCAAAAGAGTTTGCTGTTTCTAATGTAGCTAAATCTTCTGCTCTCAGTACTCATGTTGAGATGGTGATTCACAAAGAAGGCACTAAATACAACCATAACCGAGACTGAATGTTTACATCATTTTTTGTTTTGTTTTAAAAAGACATTTGATTTCATTGGTATTGGGAGTTCAGGGTGAGAAACTTTCTTACCACATTATACTAGCACCATCTCTGCATCTTTTAGGCTTATACAGTTGCCTAACACATTGAGCTATTCTGACTTGCTTAAGGTCAGAGAGAATGTGTCAGAAAATGGATTATCCAAGTCTTCCAAGCAATAAAGGTCATGTCTTGACTCTGCCATATTTTCACAAATTCACATAATGCATTCCCAATTTCCAAACATGTGAGATCTGCTATGTAACAAAGCATCAAAGCATTTAAAAAAGTAAGACTCAAGTCGACTTTCACTTCCAAGATAGGTGGCTCTACAACATCAACTTGAAATATTAAATATCATTTACATATTAATAGCTAAACAGCTCTAATTTAGGGATCATTATTCCCTATATAAAACCTGACTTAATGGTTGTATTCTCTTTTCTATTGCACATGATATATATACATAGATATATAGAGATAGAAATAGAGAGATGGCATGATACAATAATGTTCTACAACTATTCTACAACTTATTGTCTAAAGGAGTTACAAGTGATAATGAAAATTTAAGGGGGCACTGTCACCCAGGATCAGACAAGATGGGTGAGAGGTGGGATTTCAGCTCAAGACTTCATGACTTCAAAGCCAGCCCTCTTTTTTTCAATGTATAAATACTCTAATTTATCCATTGAAAAATTTTGCCCATATTTTAATCACCTTTGTTTTGGGAAAATATGCTCTGGTAAGGGACTTCATCTCCTAAGATACACAAATCAACTCAGCACTGACACTTTCCTATGCTATGTAGCATCATCTTTCTAAAACTAACAGTTTCTTTAAAATGTCTTAATATCCCTTAAAGGAAAATGCATTCAGTCTTTTTCATTTGTTGCCAGATACAGGTGTTAATGAATTATCTCAAGAACAGTTTTAGGAACTATGAAGGGTACACACATAATAACTCTGTTGCTTACAACAGTAAACAATCAAAAGTCATAAACACAATATTGTTCCTAGTTATTTCGACTATAACTTTCAGCCCTTCATACCCAGACAAACCAGATGAAATATGTTGTTTCAGGTCTGCTCTGATGGATCCCTCAGAAATATCCACATTATTGCTTTTATTTTATTATGTACCACACTTCATAACTGTACACTGCAGAGTACAATAAAAACTGCACTACACTGCTTTAAGTACTTATTAAATAGGTCAAAAAGTTACTATAACAAATAACTTGCTCTACTCAGGGTCCATTAATAACACATCTTGTTGTGCCTCTACCATGGAAATAAAAAATAAAGGAAACAATGGCAGAAGAGTACAATATGAAATCCCCTTATGCTACTGATCTTTCATGTTTCAAGAAGGCATCTTTATTTTGTACAAAATCTCTAATCATAATAAGTACAAGACACCAGCCTTGAAGAATGAAAGCAACATACTTATAGAGACATAGATATATAGAGATCTGGAATTAACTTAAGGAGAATTATGCATTTTAAAATAAAATTTGAAAAAGATTAAAACACAAAATTCAAAAAAGTAAAGACTTATCGCTGAATTCATTATAAGCAAAGAAACTTCAAAGGTCATCAACCAACAGTATCTAGAAACTGATTGCCCCAAAGAAAGAAAATAAGTCTACAAAGATAACATATCTCTAACTATACCTGTTTGATGTGTGCTAAACTACTTTTTAAAAATAGTTTACACAAGGACAAGTTTGAACTAGATTGTACAGTAGATAATTATTATGAAGATGAGTGCCATGGCAACTTCATCATATAAAAAAGTAGAGGGGCAGGATAGGATTTGTTATATGAAATGGGACAGCTGTAATATGGAAAAATTGCAATATTGAAAATGGGAGAAGATAGATGGAAGGGATGTGACTATATGAGCAAAAGGAAGCAATAGGACTTCTGGGGTGGAGCCAAGATGGTGGATGAAAGGCAGTGAGCTCTCAAACTCATGACATGATTGCTCCAAAAAACATCGAAATAATGCCATAGGACAATTCCTGGAGCAGCAAAACCCACAGAAGAATGTGCTGAAATCATCTTCTAACTAAGAACGGCTTAGAAGGTCAGAAGGAGGGAGCTGCTGTGCTGAGACAGGAGTGGAACCCAACCTCACAGTCACACTGACATAGACCCAGGCCCAGGAAGGCCTCACCAGAGAAAGAGACCCCCAGACCCTCTGAATCAGCTGCAGTGCCAGTGACGTCTAGAACTAAGCTCACAGTCTGGTGAGAGGGCTGAGCCTTTGGCAGGGGGGAGACTAATGCTGGTGCTGAGGCAGAACTTGGGTTTTTCACCCCTGCTGGGAACCAGGAGGTAGGCTTGAGTACCAGTGGCCCCGGTGGGGGAGGGGCACAGGTTCCTCAGAGCTGACAACCACAACACACAAAGCTGGCTAATTAGCAAGTTGGTCTGGTGTCATCTATGAACCAGGGAACAGGCCAGGCAAGTGAAGAACCTGATCCTCCTTAAATCATACCACCTGGGACTTCTGAAGCTTGGGACACTGCAGCCTGGAAACAGTGCCCCACTTTAAGGAGCTAAAAGTCAAGTAAAAGAAAGGCAAGATGAGCAGACAGAGAAAGGTGAATTGGTCTCAGGCCATAGAGACACTCAAAAAGGACTCTGAAGACAAAGTTAGAGAGGTAGAGGAAAAAATGGAAAGAGAAATGAGGGTGATACATGAAAGACACGAGAAAAAAGTCAACAGCTTAAAAAGCCAAATTGGCCAAATGGAAAAGGAGGTACAATAGCTCTCTCATGAAAACAACTGCCTAAGAATTAGGATTGAACAAATAGAAGCTAGTGACTTTATGAGAAACCAAGACACAATAAAGCAAATCCAAATGAATAAAAAATAGAGGGCAATGTGAAATATCTTCTGGGAAAAACTGCTGACCTGGAAAATAGGTCCAGGAAAGATAATCTGAAAATTATTGGTCTACCTGAAAACCATGATCAAGGAAAGAGCTTTGACATCATCTTCGAAGAAATTGTTAGGGAAAATTGCCATGATATTCTAGAAGCAGAAGGTAAAAGAGAAATTGAAAGAATCCACCAATCACCTCCTGAAAGAGATCCCAAAAGGAAAACTTCTAGGAATATTATAACCAAATTCCAGAGCTCTCAGGTAAAGGAGAAAATATTGCAAGCTGACAAAAAGAAAGAATTCAAGTACTGTGGAGCCCCGGTCAGGATAGCACAAGATCTAGCAGCTTCTATATTAAAGGACCAGAGGGCATGAAATATAATATTCCAGAGGGCAAAGGAATTGGGATTACACCCAAGAAACACATATCCAGCAAAACTGATCATAATATTTGAGAGGAAAAAATGGGACTTCAATAAAAAAGACTTTCAGGTATTCATGATGAAAAGACCTGAACTGAATGGCAAATTTGACTTTCAAATACAAGACCCTAGAGAATCATAAAAAATTGGAGTTGGGAGAACATACCTGGGGTTGTGCAGTGGGTGACTGTCTGGTGTCTGAGGCCAGGTTTTGGCTGGGATCACCCTGGGTCCAGGTTGGATGCCCCATGATGACATCTGTAGGGTTAAATTGAGGGGTATGGGGAATGTACTGGGGGAGGGGGAAGGGCAGAAATAGCATAGAGTGAAATCCTAGAGTAAAGGGCTCATGGAGTATCGGGAGAGATAGGGGAAGAGCAGGGCAGTATATGAATTTTTTACTCATCAGAAAAGGCTCAAAGACCTTAAACTCATCAGAGTGGCCTCAAGGTAGTATTAATACACACACCCAATTGGGTGGAGTAATCTATTTAATCTGGGCAGTAAATGATCTTAACACTCATCAGAATTGGCTCAAAGACCTCAATCTCATCAGAATTGGCTCAAGGAGGGAATAACAAACATACTCAATTGGGTGGAATATTCTATCTAACCCTGCAGGACAATAGGAGGAGAAGGGAATAAAGAAAGTGGGGCAAAAGAAGAGAGGGCAGATTGGGGGGAGGGGCAGACAGAAGCAAATCCCTTTTGAAGAGGGATAGGATGAAAGAAGATGGATAATAGAGTAAATATCATGGGGAAGGGAATAGGATAGAGGGAAACAGTTAACAATAGTAATCATGAAAAAGAGAACAGGGGGGGAAATTGTACCAAAAAATATTTATAGCAACTCTTTGTGGTGGCTAAGAATTGGGAATCAAGGGAATGTCCATCAATTGAGGAATTACTGAAGAAGTTGTGGTGGTATATGATTGTAGTGGAATGGTATTGTGCTATAGGAAATGACAAACAGGATGATCCCAGAAAAACCTGGAAAGTCTCATATGAACTGATATATAGTGAAGTGAGCAGAACTGGGAGGATATTGTGCATAATGACAGCAGTATCGTTCAATGAGCAATTGTGAATGACTTAACTACTCTCAGCAATACAATGATCGAAGACAATCCCAAGGGACTAATGATGAAGCATACTATCCACCCCCATAGAAAGAACTGATAAAAAGAACACTTGTGGATTGTACATATATAACCTGGTTGCTGTCTTGTGGAGGGGGGAGGAAAGGGGGGGAGGGAGAAAAATTTGAAACTCTAAATCTTATGTAAAT
>NC_057861.1:199575013-199650013 GCF_019393635.1 Dromiciops gliroides
GGATTCTTTTCAGTACATTATTCATAGTTTGGGGAGTAAATCCCTACCACTACCACTATGCTCAAAAACCACAAAAAACAACAACAAATTGGTTAAATAACTCAATAGTATTTGCAATCCCAAATGGCAATTCTTCCAAACATACTAATGCTTTGCTTTACTCTGAATCACTCTGATTTTATTTTCACTATTTAAAAGAGATAGTCATTTCCTCCCCCCTTACAATGAATCCTAACATAACAGATTAATTATCCTTATGTGGAGAAGTGCCAATCCTGCTCAAAAACTTTTCAATGGCTACCCATGGACTAACAAATAATTTCCAATGTACTTAAGACTTGTATTTAAGGTCTTCCGCCACCTGGCTTCAGACATCCTTTATAACATTATCTCACACTAGTCCCCAATGTCTAAGCATCAAGAAAAAGGCCAGCTAATTGACTGCTGAATAAGCCCTGAGCTTTTCTGTACCTTTGACTGTATCACTCATGTGAATGACTCTCTGTAGCTTTCTCATCTCTTACACTGCTTCAGTTATTTGTATAAGCACCTTGCATAATTGCCTAGATTCCAAACACCAGAAAGGCCCAAAACTGTATCTTTTTAACTTCTAGAATACAGTCTGTTTTGCATAGAGATGCTTAATAAAAGTTTAAGTGAGTTAAATCGATACACGTAGAACAACAATGTTTAATATAGGTTAATGATCAGTAACAATAAAGTATAATATATTTGTTTAATATTCAAACTAATTTGTAACCTCTCAAATTAATAATAGCACATTACAGTCTAAGATGCAGTGAATGGAGACCTGATTTTGGAATCAGGAAGCCCTTGATTCAAGTACTGCTTCTGTCACATTAAGGCTGTGCAAGTCTGGGCAAATCACTTAACCTCTTAGTGCTCCAGGCAACTTTCTAAGACTAAGTCACAAAGCAGGTACTAAAGGAATCAGTTGCTTGAACAGAAGCCCCTACACTGATGAAATCATAGATTTGTTTAAAAAACAAAACAAAACACTTTAGTACACTTAAATATTAACTAGGATATAGAATGAGAGAATTTAAACAGTTTCACAGAAAATGTGAATTCTATCAAAGTAAGTTTCGTAAATCCTAATATGTATGCACATGTACAAATATGTATGTATAAAAACTGAAATAAATTTAAATACAGAGGAGAATGAAGTTCAAAGTGATACAAAATAATTTAGAATTACAAATAATCAAATTTTAGCAAAAAATCAAGTAAAAACCCAGGAAAGATTAAGAATATTGAATAAAAACAGGTATAAGTTGCAGGGTAAATGCCAGTCAGCCAAAGTTTTTCTTACTGTTTGAACATTCCCTGCAGCGTTTTAGGTGTGCACTGTGAGAACAATTTGGGAATAGCAAGAAGATGATTCTATTTATATTCAAAAGGTACTAGTACAGTACTAAGATTTTCAGTTTAAATCAGTTAAGAAAGAGAATGTTATCTCCCACAAAATAATGGGAACAAATGTCAAATAATATTTAAATATGACTCCAAAAGTGACCAGGAAAAAAGTAATGCCTATAAAATCACAAATACTATTTGCAATAACAAAAAGGAAATCACCCACCCATATATATTCGATGGTCCCAAAACAAGCCCAGTATATGGAAGTATATGGAAGAAACACTGTTATACTGTACTGTTAGTGGATGGTATGAAGGTTCCAATTAGAATAAATGCAGATTCTGGACAATTCATTCAATAAATCAATATTTAATAAGTACCTACTATGTGGTAGGCACTGTGCTAAATGCTAGGTATAAATAAGGGGGCAGAAAACAGTTCCTGACCTTAAGAAGCTCACAAACTAATGAGGGAGACAACTTGCAAACAAATATCTAAAAAACCAACTCTATAAAGGATTAATCGGAAATAATTAATAGAAGGAAGGCACTAGAATTAAGAGGAGTTGGGAAAGGCTTCCTATAACAGATGGGATTTTAGTTGGAGCTTAAGGAAGCCAGGACCTTCAGCAGTCTGAGAAGAGGGGAAGGAACATTCCAAGCATAAGGGAAAACCAAAGAAAATGCATGGAAACCAGAAATGGAATGTCTTGTTTGTTAAACAGCCAATATGCCAGTGTCACTGGATCTAGGAGTATGAATCAGGGAGTAAAGTGGTATTAAAACCCAGGAGGACGTCTAGATCATAGGATTCAGAGATTAAAAGCACTGTGAAGATTATCTAGTCAAACATCACTTTTACAGTTGAGGAAACTGAGACCCAAAGGGGTGAAATTACTTACCAAAGGTCATAAGGAAGTAAGGAGTAGAACTAATGCATCAACCCAGAACACACAATCATAGACTCTCAGACTCTGAAGACATCAGAAGTCATCTGGTCCAACTTCTACATATTAGTATGCCTGACAAGTGGTCATCCATCCTTTTCTGGAGGATCCTTACTGAGCAGAAACCCTTTGCTATTATTAATCATTACCTCTCAAAGCAGTCAATTTCACTTCTAATTACAGGAGTATTTCTAATTGCAAGACCTTTATATTATCAAGCCTAAATATGCCTCTCTGAAACTTCTACTCATTGTTCCTATGCCTGTCATTGGGGCCCAACCAGAATATGTCTCTTTCAAAAGACAGGTTCAAAAGACAACTCTTTAAATACTAAAAAGACATCTATAAAAAAAAAAGTCCCTCCTGAATCTTTTCAAGGCTTAAATATGCCTGGTTCCTTCAATTGATATTAAAAGATGTTTCACTCTTTCATCACCCTGGTCATCAATTTCTATATGCTCTCCAGCTTATCAACTGTACTTCCTAAAATGAGGTACCTAGAACTGAACAAAGATATAGACGGACCAGGGCAGAATCAGTCAGACAATCATATCCCCAGGTATAGACACTACACCACTTGTAATGTAACCTTATATCAAACTGGCTTTATTGGAGGGCGGGGAGAGAGGGAGAAAGTGTGGGGAACTATCTCTTTATCCTGTTGACTAACAGTGAGTTTGCAGTCCACTCAAACCTCCAATATAGCTGAGATAAATTAACTTCTGTATACTCACACACACGTGCACACGTACATTGTACTTGAGAAGCTGGTTTTATGAACCCAAATTAAGACTTTCATTTATCACTACTAAATTCTGTCTCATTATATTTGTCTCAACAGTGTAGATCTTTTTGGATATGACAATCTGACTTGTAAACTATTCCTCCTAGCTTTATGAGATCAAGAAATTTGATAGTTATAACTATTTGTGCTTTTTACCATGGCACTGATAAAAATGTTCAACAGTCCAAAGCTTAGCTCAAATCTATAGAAGTCTCCATTAGAAATATTCTTCCACATTTACACTGAACAATTAATAACCATTTTCTGAGTTGGGACACTCAACCAGTTCAAAATTCACCATCTCTCTATTATGTCCACAAATGTAGCATGAGGGATTTGGAAAATGTATTTGCTAAAATCTATGTTCTTTATATCTACAACATTCTCCTGGTTTACTAGTCCAGCTAGTCGATCAAAAATGGAAATTAAATTAATTCTGTTCTCAAGATAGCTATACTGGCTTCTCTGTGACCATCAATTCTCTAGATTTTTCAGAATTTTGCCAGGAATCAAAGTAAATCTCACTAGTCTGAAGATTCCATTTTATTCCCCCTTTTGAAAATTGTGACATTTGTCCTTCTTACATCCTCTGACATTCAATATAAATTTTTTAAAAAGTTATTAAAGACCTGCTATATACAAAGCACCAGGCTAGACACTAATAATGCAAAAGCAGCAACAAAACAATCCCTGCCTTCAACAAGCTTACATCTCTGCAGGGAGGATAAACATAGGCTAGATATATAGAGGATGACCCCACAGAGAAGACCTGAGGAGAACAATCAGATCAGAGATAATGTCATTAAAGCTAACCTCTGAAAGCCAGGGAAAGCTAAAAATGGATGGTACTTACTAAGATGTCAAATCAAGTTGCTCCTTACCCCATAACTTATAAAACCCACCTGAAATGCTATATGACCCTTTCAAATGGTGTTTGCCTTATTAAATTTCTGAGATTAAAACTAAACTAAAAGATTCAACTAAAACAAGCTACAATTAGAGGTTATATTAGTTAGCCACTAGATTTTTTTTTAAAGTAGGTCTAACTATAAATACAATGGGTTTTCTGCATCTAACTGGATCATAAGATCCAAGCAAATGATGACAGTTCTAACCTACCTCAAAAAGTTGAGTTTTATTATATCAAATCAAAGTGGAGGTCATTTTACTCAGTGCTAAAGTTTAATATTAACACAGTAAAAATAAATAAATAATTAAACTTTTTCCTTAGCCAAAGTTCCTCACTCAATGAGCAATGCCTTTGGATTTTAATTTGAAAACAGAAAGCTTTGGGCAATCTAGAATATATGGAAAACAAATACAAAAATGAGGAAAAGAATTCATATTTTTAAGCTGCCACACTGACTGCTGGTGAAAGATGAGAAACATCAGGAATGGATGGTAGCTAGTAAAATCTGAGAGGAGAAAAAAAAAAAAGCTCTTTACTTCCATGTTTCCACAAAGCTTCACAAACACTAATACTCTTCACACTCGCACTCACACACACACACACACACACACACACACACACACACACCCCTTAGAATAAATGATCTCCCCTACCAAGAATAATGTCCCTACCTATATTATCTAGATAGAGAAATTAGCCACACTTAGCTTCCCCAATGAATAGTAATTTTGATTCTATTTTGGAACGAAAAAATTTTAAACTAACCCAGTGAACTACAGGTACTTCTTAGGTATGAAGCACTATTATAGGAAAAAGAAACCTTACCATTAGTATAAAGATTCACTGCATTTCTATGACCGGTCAGATGCAAACTACTCCTACACTAATGGAAGTTGAAGGTCATGCCATGTGCCTCTGAAAAAGTAATTTGCCATTGATGTGCTATAAGGTCTTAGTTATGGCCTGTGACCTTCAGATTATGATAATATTGGCCTTCATTATATACCCATTCTTCATAGGGTTACCTTAGTTCCTGCTTTGCAAGATCAAAACAGTAGGTAAACGAAAGTTTATTTCCATCTTTGATCTCAAACGAAATCCAGGTTTTACATTTCAACACAGTTAAAAAAAAAAAAGGAATGAGATCATATTACTTCTCACTTCTTTATATAGAGATTTTTTTTTCTCGTAATATTAACTACAAATGTTAATATTAGGCTGGTCAGCTTGATTTCACAGATTTTCTTTCTTGTCTGAAATAGGAAGGTCAGGTCACCGTCACACCAAAATTAAGAAAACATTAAACTCCCAAACAAAATTTCCAAATAAAACTTGTGATATACATGTTCCTTTCCTTCTATTTCCTTCTGGAATGTAATTTAAGAATTACTTTGAAAACCAAATGCCTTCTTAAAAAAATATATGAACAGATTATTAATTTTTTATGCTTAGAGAGAGCTGTCATAGTTGCCCTATTCTCTCACAGTAGAGTTATTTGTCCATTCTTCTGCTTACTAAGACATGCACTTAAAGCATAATAAAAGACGGCCACATTATGTGTCAAATTAAATGTTGTTGATCCATGCTTTAAGTGTACATGCACTGACACTCTGTTATGGATCATCTGCTGGACAATAATAGTTGCACATTCTCTGCTTGACAGACGTTCTGTATTTTGTTCAAGAAGCCCTAATGTTTTTGACGACCTGTACAAGGCCACACATTTCAGCAAATTTTCCAAATTAATGCTCCAAACAGTTTATAATGTTTTGTTCTATAGAGCTCACTCTTGCTGATTGTGTCCTAAATAATAAACCGTGGCCTCAGGCGATTTTTCTCAGAATGTTTATGATGAGAACTCATTCATCTAAATCTGCTGGCCAATGGAATAAAATAAATCAAGAATTTCCCAAATATAACAATATTTGTGTTCAGTAGATAATTGATGACTGCAGCTGCACTAATTAAAACCCATCTGAGTTTCATTAATCTTGGTCAGTAGGACCAATTGCTGTACACCACACCTTGCTCAGAGCATCGTGTCCTTGCACTTGTGTCATATTCAGGTGAGTTCTTTTTTTAATTTTCTTATAATAGTGTAAAAATACATAATTCTAATTTGATAAGCATGCATGGTTTAAAATAAAAATCTGTAACACAAGCAGAGTTCAGAGTCCAGACGTAATTGTGCCAACTATGAGGCTCCTATAAAGAAAAAACCTCAAATTATCCTGGTCACCAATAATCTAATAATAGAACAATCTGTAAATCTGTTACACTGGATCCAGTGGTGTAGGAACACACAAAACCCCAACACTAAAGCATAGTACAGAAAAGGCCATCATTAAGACCATATTTGGCTAAAAAACCAAGGATTATACATGAGGGAAAGGGGAACAATTAAAGCTAAATAGCAGAGAGGGTGACAAATGCACAAAATATACAAACACAGGAGCTGCAGCAGCCTGTAGAAGAGATGAGGGGAAAAGGGAGAGAAGACACAACATTTGGGAAAAAACCTTTCCTCTCCATTTGACTTGAGTGGTTGAGCTCTACTATCAACCATGGTGGGCCTGCATATTCTACCTCCATTCCTTTGAAAATTCCTTTGTCTTAAAATACACATCACCTGCCCACTAATGTTTTCAGAGGCATGAAAGAAATGGAAGAGAAGGGAATAAGCGCATATATAAAATATATGTATGTATATATGTGTGTGTGATGTATACACACATACATATATATGTGTGCATGTACATACATATACACATATGCAGTCCCTACTATGTGCCAGGCACTGTGCTAAATGCTTTTTACAAATATTATCTCATGTGTATGGTTAAAATAAACTGAGTCACATTTAATTTGCATGCCTAAAAAGTTCTTCAATAAAACCTATACTACATTAACTTGAAAGAATTTCTAGTCTAGATAATAATAGCTGGAACACACACATACACTTTTTTTAATATCAGACAATATTTTTATAGTTGTAGATATGCTTTGCTTGTTAAAGAAAAAGAAATGTGTCAAAAACTTGTAGTTCAGATAAATATCTCCAGAAATAGCTATAACTAATGTTAATAACTAAGCTGCCTTGCAGATCATAAATAGTAGGAAGTATAAATAACTCCGAGAGACAACTGTACGATCTATATTTGAGGAAAGGCAACATTTGAGTAATCAATCATATGAAGCCAACACTGTCATAAACTGAGTTTATGAAAATACTTGTAAACATTTATTAAATGTAAATTCCTCTTCAAAATGTACATTATAGGAAATCACCGTGTTCTTTTCATGCAATTTGGAGAATGTAATATATAAGAATTGATAGATATATGGAATCCATATTGTAGGAATTACTTTTTACTGACCTCTAAATTATTTTGCTGAAATACAGTTTGATTACTAAATTAATCTGTAAAATCATAAAATCAAATATTATTGGTAAAGTGCAAGGGATAGCTGTACATACTTAGACATTTAATAAATCAACAATTTTTAATGCAGTGACTACTTTACAGATGTTTACACCAGGCCATATTATATAAGGAAAAATGGTGCAAGACTACCAGCACAACATCAATACTAAGCAGAGGAATGAAAAAGCTCAAGAGGAAACAAAAAAACTGGTAAGGGATAATGAAGTCATCAGAGCACAGATTTAGGCTAGAGCTGGAAATAACTTCAAACACCATCTATTTAAATCCCCTCACTTTAGATATGAGGAAAATAAGCCTTTGGAGCGTAGGGGACTAGTCCAAGACCACTCAATTAGTATTAGAGATAATAATAGGAGAAGGCAGGTCTTCCGACTTCAGTCATTTCTTTCTACTGTATGATGGATATATTTTCTAGTAAAAGACTTGGATGATGGAAGGAGGTAAAATGGTAAATAATGAACTGTATCATAATCCAGCTGACAAGATTTTAAAAGGAAACATGGGAGCTGAAAAAGTAACAATAGATGGAATTAAAGACATAGAAAGATAGAAAATTAGGGAATGTTAAATGCTTTTCCCTAAAAACTGAGAGTATAACTATATACTAAAATATTTTTCATTTAAAATGCAAAAAAGTAAAATTAGGAAGAAAACAGAAAATGAAATAAACTCTCTTTTGGCCTTTATTTTTCCAGTACATTTTTGTAATCAACAAAAGAGCACCACCCCTCCCTCCCCGCTTTCAGTTCTGAGTACATATCTGACTCCTGATGAGATCTGCAACCTTGGAGTCAAACTCTTCCCTCTCCCCATTCCCTATAACCAATCATTCCAAGTCTTATCTATCATATTTTACAACATGTCTCACATACTCTACCCTTCAATCCACCCACATATTGTCCTCACCAGGCCCTCATAAGGTCTTGCCTGAAGTACTACAATCTCTTAACTGGTGTTCCTGCCTCCATTCTTTCCCCTTTCCAATGTGTTTTCCTCAGAGCTGAAAAATCCACATTCCTGAAACTCAAAAAAGTCACTATCGCCTCTATTACAGAGATTTGAATGTTTTTTTTGTGTCATAGAATACTTTTATATTCTGATGACGAGGCCTCAGAATAATGCCCTTAAATAACAGCCAAAGGTTTAGAACAAGAAGGAACCTTAAAGATAATATAGTCCAAGACCTTTATTTTTCAAAATGAAGAAAACTCACCCAAGTTCACACAGACAGTAACAAAGGAAGGATCTGAACCAGTTATTTTAACTTCTAAATCCAAAGCCCTTTCTAATTTCCATTTTATAATATAAATTGTATTAAACAGATATTAGGCATGGGAAAAAAGAGAAAGGCTATTAATGATGCATGGTTTCCCTCCCAAATTCATTTATTAATCATCTACTATGTGCCAGAAACTGAACAATAATTCAAATTTATATACAGCAATTCCCTTAAAAGAACCCCATGAAGTACAATAACATAAATATTATTGTTCCCATTTTAGAGATAAGAAAATTGAGGCTCAGAAAGCTGATGACAATTGCCCAAAGTCATACAGTCATTAAGTTGCAGAGCTAGGATTTAAACACAGGTTCTCAGACTCCAGGTCCACCCGACAATGCTTCAGGAATGTCTATTACAGCTCTTTACCTGTCACTTCTTATTGATCAGTTTCCAGCCTTACAAAAACTTTTTTTTTTTGCCTAGACAAACAATTCTACACAAATTTAAGTCACTTAAAATCTTATATTTTAATATAAAGATAATTTTTCATATACTACATGTTAAAACCTTACATTTCAGGTTTTTTAAAAATGTTACATTTTTCTGTTTCTTCCTAAGTCTAAAATGTAAGCATATTTTGGGAGAAACAACACTCATATATACATTTTTTTAAAAGCCCTATGATCTATCAGATATCCAGATGCTAAAAACTTTCTATATAAACTCTAAAATGACTAGATAATTTTGTCTTTTACTTGCAAATGTGTCTTAAAGAGAATTCAACTTGCGTGTGCATAAAACTAATGAAGCCAGGGCAAAAATTAGGCTACTTAACTGTGTAAAGAGAAAATCCAGTTCTACCATCACCGTACATACTTTTTTTTTTAGTATTTTATTTTTTTTATTTCAATTATATGTAAAGATAGTTTTGAACATTCATTTTTGTAAGATTCTGAGTTCCAAATTTTTCTCCCACCCTTTCATATCTGCCCTCTACCCCAAACAGCAAGCAATCTGATATAGGTTATATATGTACAATAAGGTTAAACATATTTCCACATTAGTCATATGGTGAAAGAAGAATCAGGAAAAAAAGGGACAATAAACAAAAACCAAAAAAAACTGAAAACAGTATGACTCAAAATGCATTCAGATTGCATAGCTCTTTCTCTGGATGTGGAGAACATTTTTCATCATGACTCTTTTGGAACTGACTTGGATCATTCTATTGCTGAGAAGAGCTAAGTCTAACATAACTAATCATTGTACAGTGTTGCTGTTATTGTGCATACTACACACTCAATGCCAACCAGATTAGTTTAGGATCACTTACCATAGCTCTGGAGGTACCTTAATTCTTCTACATATTGTTTGCATCAGATTCATTTTCTTAAAATTTACATCTTATATTTTGCACATATTTTGAGAACTTCCATAAAATATTTTTTTAAATCTTTGGTATCATCTATTAATATATTTTTACTTGTAACATATTTAGTTAGCAGCAAGGTTCACTCAAGAGTTGATACAATCTAAAAATTCAGTGGCCACCTCTTTTCTGTTCTATACAGTTTAGATTTTTTGTTACTTTTTTTTTTCTGAGTTTTCTATCAAGATCCAGACAAACAAAATGCTTGATGTGGGGAGTAGGGAATGTAATTGGACAATGCATCATCTTAACATCTCTTAAATATATATTTTAATACACCAAACTATCATATAAAATGCCAGTGTGACAGAGCTGGTCCTAAAAGAAGTAAATGGTTACCAAAAAAGGGTTTCTAGGAAGGATAGGATTTCAGGAGTTGGTTAAAGGAAAAGAGTCAGTCAAGTGAAAAAGGGGTGAGGGAACTGTCTGACATACTACAAGCAGTAACTGTTGTCCCAGAGTATTGATGAGAAAGCTCCCTACTACACCACCCAAGGGGTAAAACAATGTGTTTAAACACGTACGTGTGTATATTTATATATTATATTACATATATGTATATATGTATGTGTGTGTGTGTGTGTG
The DNA here is from genome assembly GCF_019393635.1 of Dromiciops gliroides. Taxonomy (NCBI): domain Eukaryota; kingdom Metazoa; phylum Chordata; class Mammalia; order Microbiotheria; family Microbiotheriidae; genus Dromiciops; species Dromiciops gliroides. The sequence continues at coordinate 199,585,716 of NC_057861.1, forward strand.
TGTGTGTGTGTACACAGATTAGGTGACTAAAAGGACAAGTCTTTCTCTTTATGCCAGCAGTTTCTTGATATCACATGAAACAGTGTATGGGAAAATAGAAAAGGGTATATTTCACTAGAAGGAATAATGTCTTCATGCACAGAAAAAAGTCACGTATATTTAAAGACTTACTGAAACTCCTAAAGTATAGAAGACTTCTCAGTATACCAAAAGTAGACTTTTTAGACAAAAAGAATCACAGAAGTATAGAATTTTAGGGTTAACAAGGACCTTAAAGATTCCAGATGAGTTACTGCTATTCAAGTCTGGCAAGAAAATTAATAACTATGAAGGACTTTAAGAAATGCTTAAATACATCCATGATATAACCATTCTAGGTGAGAAATCATAATATGACCATGCTTTCTCATCCAGTTTTTCCTCTCCATGACCTCCTATAAATTCCTTCAGAAAGAATCTAAAGAGTTTAGTGTCTTCCTCTAGGATTTTAAGATTCTGAGGGTACTAGTACAGCACTCAGCTGCTACCCTCCTCTGCTTCATTGCTTACACGACTGGTTCATTTACTTTTCTATCTATGCATTTTTTATTTATCTTTTCATTCATTTCTTAGGCACATATCACTGTTGGCAATATGTCATAACCTAGTTATGGCTACCATGTTCTCCATTACCCTTCTGGGACTACTGCAATTCTAATTTGGCAGACTGTGGTGTTCCAAGATGTGTAGCCATAAAGCATCAGAAGAATATTCAAGTTGAAAATGGGCTTTTGGTGTCAGAGTACTGTATGGAATTACTAGAAGTGTCACAAAATTTCCCAAATTACAAGCTGCTTTCTTCCTCCAATTCATTTCTGGGGTCAATTTTGGTCTGTCTGCAGTGACTTTCCCATGTGTATGTACTGATGAAGTAATTCAATAAAACACCAATCCAAGTGCCTGTAAGAGTCTGAACTGGAGTTGTTTTTTTTAATCTATTGAGTTTTTCCTATGTACACTATTAGGTCAGTCTCACTAAGGAGAGACTGAAGTACTCGAGGTCTTAACACAATCAGCACAATATCATCTACACAAAGGAATATCAAAATCTATAGGGAGGTCAGCTAGGTAGCACAGTGGATAGAGTACTGGACTTGGATTCAGGAGGACCTGAGTTCAAATGCAGCCTCAGATACTTAACACTTACTAGCTGTGTGACCCTGGGCAAGTCACTTAACCCCAATTGCCTCATACACACACACACACACACACACACAAATCTATAGGGAACAACTTCTATCTAGACATTCTCCATAATGATGGTGAACAATTTTGGCAGGCAAACATTCCCTTGTTTAATGCCTCAATAGTTGCATCAAGGAAGACCGTGTGCTATCATATACTTTATGTATGAACTCTCTCTTATAACAAACCTTAAAGAAATTTATTTTACTTTAGCAAGTCAATTTTTTTCACAAGGAACATTACACCTTTCCATCAATTTTGTGGCTATGAACAATTAATATTTACAGAGATATAAAAATTAGTTTTACTCTATCCTAAGAATTTTCATTCTGCTCAGAAAAATAGTCTATTGCAGAAAATCATTTGCTAAAACCTGCCTATTTCTTTCCTGTGTTTTCATCAAGGATACCCTTGAAATAAGTATGTGGATTGATCATGTCAAAGATTCTACAGGGGATAGATGAGTTAAGTAGCCATTCATGTCCTGTTAACTACTTTTTTTTTCCCTTGTAATCATATACATGATCTTTTTTCTTATTCTTTGGTGTTTTTTCTTTTTTTTGCAGTCTTAAAAAATCATTTCTCAGGGCAGCTAGATGGCTCAGTGGATAGAGCACCAGCCCTGGAGTCAGGAGTATCTGAGTTCAAATCCGGCCTCAGACGCTTAACACTTACTAGCTGTGTGACCCTGGGCAAGTCACTTTTCCCCAACTGCCTCACTTAAAAAAAAAAATCAATCTTTCTTGGCACTGAAAATTATGCCACATCAGACAAAACTTTCATATGTTTTAGATATCGCTCAATTATCATGACTGTCTCATCTTTGAATGTCATTTCCACCACCTCATATAGTACATAGTAGACTAGGCTGATGAGTCAAAATGGAGGCTGTACTTTCACTGGTGAAGAAAATTCTAATATCCTGACAATTCAATCTGACTGTTCGTCTTTTTTGGTGCTTATATTTAATTTCACTTATCTTGAAATAATTTGCTTAGCTGGTTCTCACAACAGGCTTTCTAGATTTGTTATCTCCTCTATCACTCACTGATGGTTGTTTTCTTTAATTCTTGCTATAAAACATATGTCCCAACATAATGTCCTTTAACGTTTAGACACAGTAGTGGTTTTTTTTTATTTAGAATTTTTATTTTCCCAAATTACATGTAAAAATAAATTTTAACATAAATTATTTTAAACTTTGTGTTCCAAATTCTCTTCCTCCCTCCCCAAACTCCATTATGAGTTCAAGTAATTCAATTTGTTTTACATGTATAATCATACAAAACATTTCCATATTAGGTTGTAAAAGAAAACAGACTAGGGTTGACATTTACTAGCTTGTGACCCTGGGCAAGTCACTCAACCCTCATTGCCCCCCCCAAAAAAAAAGGTTTCAGAAAAAGGAACTAACAAAACAATTATGCTTTAATCTGTATTCAGATACCATCAGTTCTTTCTCTGTAAGTGGACTGCATTTTTCCTAAGTCCTTCAGAGTTGTCTTGGATCACTGTATTGCTGAAAATACCTAAGGCATTCAGAGCAGATCATCTTACAATATTGCTGTTATTTTGTACATGGTACATTCCACTTTGCATCAGCTCATGTAAGTCTTTCAAGGTTTTTCTGATAGCATCCTGCTCATCATTTTTTTAAGAGTAAACTACATTTATATAGCACTTTAAAGAGACATTTCCTTACAATAAACCCATGAGGTGATTTTTGCAACAACAGTAATAGATAAAATTTATATAGTACCTTATACATGAAAAAGAATTTTCTTCACAATAGACCAGCAAAGTACTATGAGCTTCATCATCATCAATCAATCCTCATCATCCCCATCAATCAATCAATCCTCATCTTCACCCAATCATCATCAATCCATAGATCATCATCATCATCATCTCTTGCCTCTGCTTCAAATTTTTTCACAGTTACTATTGCTAAATTAGGCACAGTAGTTTTTATGAAAGGACAATGGAGTAGAAAACAAAACAAAGAGAAAACATAAGTGATGCTTTTCAAACTACAAGCAACCCTAGAGAGTTACAGAAAAATGACAATTTTCAAAGAACTTTATTTTAAATGATTTTATAATTATGTCTCTATACAGTTAAATCTCTTTCCTGAAGGGTGGTGAGCTATAGTGGAAAAAAGACCTGTGTTTTGAATCCCATCTACTACCTTCATGACCGTAGACAAGTCACAACCTCTCTATGCCTCAGATGCTTTATCTATAAAAGGAGAATTATATTACCTTAATTTTCCTACTACATAAGGTTATAGGGAACAAATGAGATAATATTTATAAAATATACTGTAAATGTTAAAGGCCTATATCAATTTCAGACATATTGTTGAATTTTAGATAACTCACAAATGCTTTCATCAACTCTCTGATTACACAGGTTATAATATAAAATTTTACATTATAAAAAGTAAGTTTTAATTATTTTACACTTGATAGTGCAAATGTACATATGAAACAGCTATACTAGTCTTCTCTGACATACTTTTTCTCTAACAGAAGTGAACTTGAATAATGGCGAGGCAACACAATCTTTATTTTTTTTTATTAGAAAAGTTAAGTAAATAAAGGACACTTATAGTGAATTTTTAAAAAATACTGAAGATCCCTTTGTAAGGAGAACTTGTTTAATAAATTCAAATTGATTTTTGTATAGGGGTTTGTTAAATTGATAAAAATTTGCAAAACTTTAGCAAAGGTATTTTTAATGACTATGTTGGTTATATATAAGATGCTGACAAAGAAGAGTTCAGTGTTAATATCAGATTATTTTTTATGTGAAATAAGGTTTATAGTACTATAATTTCCAGGATTACTTTATAATTTTGCACTTGAAGACTAGTATTATATTCATTTTTTTCCTAATCCATCAGTATTTCTCAGAAATAATTGCCAGTGATCCATGAAGTTCATTAGCTAATTCCCTTAATACCCTAAGATCCATTCCAGCTAGCCCTGTTGATTTGTATTTATTCATTTTTCTAAGAATTATTTTACTTACATTTTATATACTTATATTTACTAGTTCCTTTCCTTGTCTAGGATATCTATTTTTTTCTTATTAAAGTACAATCTTAAAAATCATTTAAGTAGCACAACCACTTTAAAATTAATTTCATTAATTTCATCTACCTCCTCATTTATTAATGGATTTACTCATTCTCTATCATATCTTATTATCTTGACACACTTATAAGAAGGCCTCTTTATTCTTATTAACCACTTTGGGAAGACTTAGTTTATGCTGTTTTGTTCAGTTCTAGTCTTTCTTTTCAAGCTTTTATTGTAAAGGTATTTTGAGCATTTTTTTCTTCTCTGATGATAAGTATTCATTTACATATACTGCTTATTATACCATGAGTTATTCCTCATTTTGAAAAAGTATTTCACCCACAACCTGATCTTATTAGACATAATACAATTTGATCTTATTAGACATCCCCCCCAGCATCCAGAATGCCACCAATGGAGTTCAAAGATAAAGTGGGTAAAATAGGTCTGTGGCAACAGTCAGTAAACTTTAGGTCATGTACAATGACTTTTTTTTAAGCTTATTTATATATTTATTTTGCCATTTATCCATTCATTTATATAGTTGTTTATCTGTGCATTTATCTATTTATTTCTTAGTAAGGGACAAAAAACAAACCATTCCTTTTTTTTTTCTCTTCATTTTCCATGGTATTTTAAAAAAATCACTGAATTTAAAGAGGCACATAAAGGAAATTCTACTTAAGTTTCTTCCGACTTACTTGTATAGTGGAAATCTTCAGCAGAAATTACTTTAAGTGGCATTTTAATTCTTTAATAATGAAAACACCTCCCCTTCAACAGATTCTCAAGGTGATTTTCAATGTTGCTTGTTGATTTCCATTCACAGTTATGCCAGGTACCATTTCAGGGACATAACTTCAAACTTCAAATTTAGTTCCATTCTCTGAAATATCCTTCATACCTAAAAATTCTGAACTTTCTCTCAATCACTGAATTTTAGGTTAACTGAAATTAAGTTTAAAATCCTGCACATTCATCAGGACGTCTTTTGCCCTTTTTGTCGCTTAACCAGTCTTGGCACCCTGGAGGCAGCGGAGCATCCTGTTCTCTTTATATGGGTCACAGATGGCCTGAGCCACATGCTTCACTACCAAGTCATCAATCAGGATCACTTGGCTTTTCTTCCCTTCTGGTAGTTCACTTTTAGTACTTGCCTTTCAATCACTAGTTGGTGACTACATGCCCTTCTTTAGCCTCTTCTCAGTCTGACTGTCACCTGACTAAGGGCAGACAACTTAGAGCTGATGTATAGGTTGAATACTTCCCTATTTTTCCCCTTCTAAGCTAATTCACCTTCTTTCACCTTTTTCCCTCAGTGAGATCCATACCAACTGAGATCTTTTTCTTTTTTCTCACAAAGCCTGCCTGAAGGAATCTAATCATCTGTAAACAAAAGATACACATTACTTAAGCAATGAAAAAATTTTGAAAATGAAGCAGATATTACTAAACTCCTGTTTTGTTACTTTTAAAAGGAAAATAGGAAAGTACTATTTTAAAGTGTATGGGGTGTTATACTACATGCTAAATATAAATTACAATTTAGGATGTTATTTCAAAAAAGTATTAGTAGATGAATGCTAAAGAGAGTGATTTTATTAAGGCTCTTTTCTCAAAGAATATATTATACCTTAGTCATTTTAAGTCAAATGACTCTGAAACCTGGCATTGCTTTCTACACAGTTAATGCATGGGCCATTTATTTCACAGATTGACTTCAGAAATTGTGTTTCTTTTCTAGTTACTGGGTAAAATGATAGAGAAACTTCACCCCCATTCTTTCACTAAATAAGCATTTAGCAAGTACTCCATACGTGCCAGGACCATACTAGATGTAGGTGATAAAAGAACACAACAATGTTTGACCTGATGTCACTTGCCACCTAAATGAGAGATGAAGAATAAGGAAGAGAAAGAACTGAATCCAAGAAACAATTAGAAAATTATTAAAAAGGACCATTTAATAAAGAATATAGATGGGGCAGCTAGGTGGCACAGTGGATAGAGCACTGGCCCTGGATTCAGGAGGACCTGAGTTCAAATCTGGCCTCAGACACTTGACACTTACTACCTGTGTGACCATGGAAAAGGCACTTAACTGTCATTGTCCCACCAAAAAAAATTATATATATATATATATATATATATATATATATATATATGTATATGTATATGTATATGTACACACACACACACACACACACACATACACAAATACATGGACTTAAATGAGCAAGCAGTCTCATCCTCTTCCTTTCACATTTGGCAATGGTTTATAACAATTGGTTTTTAACAGTTGAGTCAATTGTGCCACAATTGAATGGCCACACTTTTTAACTAATAAACATAAAAGTAAATAATGGAAATACTTCATTTATCTGAAATTTACAGAAGACTGATAATCAAGGCAAAGAAAAACAATGACAATTCTCTTTACCTAAGGAATGAACATTGTTTTCTTATTTAAAGTATAGAATTAAACCAAATATAAAGGAGAAAATTAGATTCACTTTTCAATAAGATTTGTGATTTAACTTTTTTAAGAAATAAATGTCTCAATTTATAATAATAGGCATATTTGGAATTCTGCAAATAGGGGAATTTCTATTTTTAGGTCATATTGTCATGATTGGCAAAGTTCATTCAATAATGGATAATTTGAAAAACATTGTGATTTGGCTTTACAAATTTAGCTTAGTCTAATTAAAAAAAAATAGAAAACCTATGCTAAGAAACAGTTCATTTTCTTCTTGCTTGTCAGTCCCTTTGCTGATTCTTGAGACCAACTTCCTTTAAAAGTAAAGAAGGAAATACTACAGAAAGGAAATATTAAAATATAGTGAAATGGAGGCAATTTGTGACCCAATCAGGAATAAGCATTTAATATGATTTTGTCCTGATACAATTAAACACAGGGCAATCATTTACAACATGGAGGTTCTCAGAGCACATGAAGTGTAGTGACAAGATATTATAGATGTAGAATAAAAGAACTGTATATATAAAATGAATGGAAAATTGGTTAAATAGCTCGCCCAACGGGTCAGTGTAAATGGAAATGGGTCACAATGAAGAGAAATCACTAGTGGAAAACCTAATGGGTCATAGATAGGTCACTGCTTTTCAACAGGTTTACTAATGACCTAAAAAGGGACTGTACCAGTAAAGTGGCAAAATTTGCTGAAGACATCAAAATGGGAAATTCTGTTAATACATTAAGTGACATAGATCATGACTAGAAAGATTTAAGAGGAAAGCTTTAGAGGAAAGGGTATAACAACTCTGGGGATTTATTTTTTAGTTTTATGGGATTTTTGCAAAAATATGAAATTTATTACTATATACTCCAAAAAATGCATGCTGTTCTATGATGTCTGAGTTTTCAAAGAATAGGTGTGAGATAAGTGAGACAAAACTTAAATAAAATTTAAAAGGCCTTAGTAACCTAATAGAGCTTTATTTAAAAAAAAAGGTCTTATTCATAAAGCTACATCTTTATGATATAGCTACATCTGAGAATAAGTGTGAAAAAATATTAACTGAAGTAAAATTAAGGAAATTATGAAGGATTCTTAACAGTATGTAAATTGTAAAATTTCTCAATTTATAATTAAAATACTTATTAAGCACCTACTGTAAAATCATAAAAGGGATTACAAAGAGCATCCTTTTAGAAGTCCCATTAACAAGCATTTCAATATAGTATATAAACTGATATAAGAAAAGTCAAAATTACATATGACCTAAAGGGCAATGGAAAGATACACAGTGGGGGAAGTAGAGTGAAGTATCACATATTGACAATTTGAGAAATGGTATCACCAAGCATTCAAACAGGACATGTAGTGATCACAGAGTGAGAGATAACAAATGGAAAATAACAGGAAAATACCAGTTCCTCAAATATATTAAAAGGACAGGAGGATGCTTTTAGTGCACTGGGTAAAATCTGTATCAAAAATTTACAGAAAGATATGGAAAATAATGGCAGGAGACACAGAAGTGGATAACTGGAAATCTCCACCAAAAGAAGCAGCTTTCACATGGAGGTGATCATGTATTCATCAAAGTAATGAAGTATAAACTGATGTGTCACTACCAAGCTCAAATTTCTCATTTGTTCTCCATTGCTTTAAGGATAAAATACAAACCATCTGCATGGCATTTAAAGCATTCCACAAACTGGGTCCAAACTCTCACCCTGCCTTATTTCATAGGGACTTCTTCAGGCACTCTATGTTCCAGTGAATCAAATAGCCAAGCTGTTGCTTTATTTCATCCTATATTCTCCCATCATTGTCTATTCACACAAGCCATGCTCCATATGTAAAACATACTCTTTTCTCACCATACTTCCACTTTTCTTCCTTCAGGGGCAAGTTAAGGTATGATCTTATCCAAGAAATATTCCTGATGACTAAACCTAGACCCCTGATGACAATGCTCTTACCTCAAATTTTCTCTTAGCACTTTGATTGGATTTCTTCTTTTATGTATTTTATGCATTGCAATTTCCCTATTTAGATATGTCATATAACACTACCACTGTTAGATTGCAAGGTCTTTAAAAGAACTGAGTATTTAAAAGAATTGAGTATATAATATTCCATTTTTGGCATCAGAAAGACATGGTTTAAAGATCTGACTCAAATATTTACTAGCTGTTGTCCTGTGTAGGGGCAAAATTTAATATGGAGAGAGTGAATTGCTTGGCTCACTGTAATATTGGGGTTCAGAAAATAATGAGGGACCTCTAGGTCCAAAGTTTCCTCCCTTCCAAACTGCCTTTTTAAGTTATTTCTCCCAGGCTAATAAGAAAGGAGATTATTAACCTCTTTTCCACAAACAAATCAGGTTTTATTAATGGGAATAAATATATAACAAAGGTGAAATTAATAAAGCCAAGGACAATACTACATCAATGAGGTGGGACCTCTGGGCGTCTACCAATTTCCATTAATTTATCACACCTGCATAACTTAATTTAAACACTTTCAGCCTTAGTTTCCTTGACTCACATGGTCCTTGGTGAGGATCAAATCAGTCAATCATTCAAAAAATATTAAGTGCCTGCTGTGAGCCAAGCACTGTGCTAAGTACTGGTGACGTGAAAAAAGGGAAAACACAGTGCTTTCCCTCAAGGAGCTCACAATTTAATGGGGAAGATAATAAGGAAATCAAAATGTACAAACATCATCTACAAGAAAAACAGGAGATGATTAAAAGAATGGAGGCACTAGAATTAAGAAGGGTTGGAAAGGCTTCCTGTAGAAGATGGGATTTTAGGTGAGATATGAAGAAAACCAGGGAAACCAGGAAGTAGAGATGAGGAGAAAGACTATTCCAGGCTTTGGGGGCAGTCAGTGATAGAGTTCATGGAACAACAAGGAGTCCAGTGTCACTGGATTGATGAGAACCTGGCAGGGAGTAAGATGCAAAAAGATTGGAAAGAGGCAGGAGAAGGCGAGCAGGCTAAATTGAAGGGTTTTGAACTCCACAAAAGGGATTTTGTATTTAATCCTGGAGGCAATAGGGAGCCACTGGAGTTTACTAAAAGAAGAAGGGGGGTGGGTTGGGAATGGTGATGTGGTCAGACTTCAGGAAGATCACTTTGATGACTGAATGGAGGATAGATTGGTGTAGGGAAAGATGAGGTAGGAAGATCTGCCAGCAGGCTATTGCAATAATTAAGATGTGAGGTGATGAAGGCCTGCACTAGAATGGTGGCGGTGTTAGAGGAAAGAAGGGGAAGTATTCCAGATATATTACAAAGGTGAAATCAACAGGCCTTGGCAACAGGTTCACCATGGGGGGTAAGGGGGATGAGAAGATAGTGAGGAGTCAAAAATGACACCTAGGTTATGAGCCTGAAAGACTAGGAGAATGCAGTTGCTCTCTATAGTTACAGGGGAGCCGGTTTACTGGGAAAGATGAGATCAATAAGCCCCAATATTTTTTGGACATTTTGAGTTAAAGATGTCAAATGATAAAATTTATATAAATGACTTTTAAAATATAAAACACCCTATGAATTATTTATTTATTTATTGTTTATGGTGGTTGTGGTTGTGGAGGTTGTGGTTCTTGTGGTTGTAGTTGTTGTACTTGTTGTTGTTATTATTACCCTTCAGGGGGTTGAAGATTCCCCAGTATTAGATGTCTTCCACCACAGGCTGGATAAGAAACAAAAGGCTACAACACATTTATACTGAACTCTTTCTGGCTCTAGAATTCTAAAACTAGTGAAAATTTGATTTAAAATAGACATTAGACACTAAACTAAAATAGACACTAAACTAAGAAATAGAACACATTTTTCTTTACTCACCAAGTAAATGTTGCTGTTATGAAGAGTTATATTATTAATTAGGGAACATGACACAGCAGTCAGAGAACAAACCTTTTGTGAGAATCAGGGTGCCACCCCTACTGAGAAAGACATTGTCAGAACCAGGGTGATGCTCCGCTAAAAAAGAAAGCATGTGACTAGCATCCAGAAGCTGCCTGGCATCTGGAAGTTCTGTCTATTCATAGACTGCCTATAAGTCATGTCAATCAATGGACCAGCCAATTAGCTTGGAGCTGTGTGTGGGGACCGCCCCTCTTCCAATCCCATAGGAAGCTTCCACTGGAACAGACTGAGGATTGCTCTTTTCCTTTGGGAACCAGCATGTGGTGGCAGTTCGTGGTTGAAGCAGGCTCATGGTGGAGGACTTGAGGAAGAACCAGACCAGGCTGGAACTCTAAGCTAGATAGGCCTTTTCTTAACTTTCTGAACTCCACATGTTCTCCTTTAACTAATACATAGTATGCTTTAATAAATGCTTAATGTCCAAAGACTGGTGCTAATGCTTCTAGTTTAAGGCAACCACACATTTAGATTTTAAACATTATACTTGGAATCTGGAAAAGTTAGGTTCCCACATAGAGGCTTTGTTAACCAAACCAAATCATAGCCCTTTGCCTCAGTCAAAAATTTTTAAGACCATAAGCTACAGAATAGATGCTGATCTGCATTCTTAGAGAGTTTATCACAAGATTCTTCTTATCCCAGGGAAATCACAAGTCCAGAAGAAAAAAAAATTAATCTCCAATAGATTCAATCCAAACCCTAATTCCAGTTCAATTATACTTCTCCTGTAATTACATTTTACTTTGTAATTTATTTATATATTTTTCACATTCTGTTAAACTAAAAGCAATTTTAAGACAGGCATCTTACACTTTTGGGCCCCCCAAAAATACAATAGAGCACTTAATTATGATAGGTGATCAATAAATATTTTTATTAAATTTTGTGTAATAATTAATTTTTTAAAGGTAAACCAACCATTTTATTTTCCTCTAATTAGTTCAGGAATTTTGATAGGCAGATAGATCTTTACATTGGCTTTGGAGGGGGTCTGGAAAATGCAGAAAGTTAACAAAATGATTCAGGAAACAAAGGTGAAGGCAAGAGACAATGAAAATATTAGCTTGATAAAAAAAATAGAGAATAAATGATTTACACTCATTGATGCTATGAAATTACTAAGATATCTTAAGCAATATTACAGCTGCTTACAATACATGTGGACAACTTTGTAAACTGAAATTGAAACCTGTCAATGCTATGTTACTATTCTCAACTTCACTTGGAATTAATTACATAAAATCTTAGAAAAAGGAAAAAAAGTATCACATTAATTATTTATTGTGCATGTATTGTTTGTCATTGTGTATCTATATATTCACACATATACAAGAGATATATATGCATATATGCATAAACACAATAAATATATATTTGTACATGTATATATAACATGTATACGCATGAGTTTTGTACCTTGAATTCTAACAAGTTTTAAAAGGTAAGTCTAACATAAATCCAATAAGTGTAAAATATTCTCTGACCTTCTATTCCTCCCTCTAACACTTTGCTACACATATACAAACTTGAATACTATATTATCTTAATAAAGCGCAACTGACCCCTGTAAATCTTGTTATTTCCCCAAGTGTAGAATTAAATACTTTATGACGCAGGGGGTGGGGGGGGGGTGGCGTGGTACACACAACATTTTTTTCCATTCATGTAGTTTTTCTTTTGTTTCTTTTCATATTTCCCCCATTTCTTAAATCAGTATTCTTTGATAAAATAATCAGTTTAGTTTAAACTTATTTTAAAAAGTCAAAACTCAAACTCTAAAAACAAAATACTAAGCAAGAAAAAATGGCAAATCCTTTAGAAAAGGAAACATACTCTCGGTATATGAATACAATGGAATACTATTGTGCTGTAAGAAATGATGAGCAGGAGGAGTTCAGAGACACCTGGAGGGTCTTGCGTGAGCTGATGATGAGTGAGATGAGCAGAACCAGAAGAACATTGTACACAGTATCATCAACATTGAGTGTTGACCTACTGTGATGGACTATATTCTTCTCACCAATGCAATGGCACAAAAGAGTTCCAGGGAACTCATGATAGAAGAGGATCTCCAAATCCAAGAAAAAAAAAGAAAGAAAGAACTGTGGAGTATAGATGCTGATTGAACCATATTATTTCTTTTGTTTTGGGTGCTGTTGGGTTTTTTTTTCTTTCTATTTTGAGGTTTTGCATCACTGCTCTGATTCTTTCTCTTGTAACAGGATTAATGCAGAAATAGGATTAATGTTATTATGTGTATATATATATGTGTGTATATCTATATCTATATGTATATCTATATGTATAGAGATATATAGATATAACCTATATCAGATTACCTGTCTAGGGGAGGGGGGGAGGGAGGGGTGGGAGGGAGAAAAATCTGAAATTGTAAAGCATGTATAAACAAAAATTGAGAACTATCTTTACATGTAATGGAAAAAATAAAATACCTCATACACTAAATAAATAAATAAATAAATAAATAAATGGAAAAAAAAAAGAAAAGGAAACATACTCTTAATGAAATCAACAAATTCTAAATTAATGTTATGTTATAGCTATCTCAGTGCCCCCCACCAAAAAAACATAGGGTATTAGAAAATTTGGTATCAGGTTTTAATTTATTTTTCATTAATAACTACTTGGCGGGGGGGATAATAATCACTTGAAAGAGCCTATGCATCATATTGACATTGATAGACACTGCATTCTCACCACACAACACTGAATTTTTTACATGAGCTTCATGTCAATCTTCTATTCTCAAGCAATTTGAATGTGACCCCTCATGAATTATTCTATTCATACTGGGTGATAGCTCCTTTCGAACTCAGTTATGCCCATGTATTTATATCACACCTATTACCACAATATCTACCACTTTGACAAGCATGCTATTTTAAACTAAAACAATATGAACAAGGAGAAAGAATAACATCATTCATTAATTTTGCTATCCAAAGTTTGTATAAGAGAGAAAGGTCTGCATATACACCTCAATTACTACAGTATTCATTTTGACATGATATGGGGAATATGGCATATAATATCCTTGTATAAAATGTTCCCAGAGAGTTGACCAATCTAAACTGTTCTTCCAAATTATGGTATCATATAAGAAAGAAGACAAATGTTGGAAAACACATATACTCCAAAAAAAAAGTAAAGAAAAGTTATTTTTTATCTAAGGGAGTTTGACAGGGTAAAGTTTCCCAAATAATTAACAAATAATCAATAAACACCTACTAAATGCAGGGTATTATGCTATATGAAGGAAATATAAAAATTAAAATGATACAAACCCCAAGCTCAAGGCATTTACATACTACTGGATATGAGAGGAAATAATGCTCAAACCCTTATTCCCTTTAGAGGCAGTAAGAAATTCCATGAATAGCATTCATGATCTATGTGGGCAACATGAGCCAACAATGTGATATGGAAGCACAAAAAAGTTAATGTAATTGTAAGTGTCATTAAGACAGGGCTAGAAAAGTGATGATCCTATTGTATGCCCTCTTTTGCTCTGAAAACATCTGTACTGTCATATTCAGTTCAGGCTGTCAATTTTAAGAAGGATAATGATAACCTAGAGATTATATAGTGGAGAGTAAATGTGGGCTAGAGTTCTTGACATTGAAGGAATGGGTTGAATGCACTAGATATTCATAGCCAGAAGACTTAATGAGAATATGAGAGATATGTTCAATTATATGAAGAGCTGTCATGTGGAAGAGGGGATCAGACTTGTATTTAGATCCAGAGGGCACATCTAGGATCAACAGGTGGAAATTGCGTAAAGGCAGAGTACAACTACACATAAGAAAAACTAATATATTTAGAACTACCACAAAGTAGAAAGGGCTGCCATATAAAGGAGTAGAATACTCTTATGAAGCTAGATAACAGTTTGTCACCTACTTTGTAGAGAATTCTTGTTGAGGTCTAGGAGGTCCTACATGGCTGACAATGCCCTTTCCATGTATGAATTTCTGTACATGGAGGCAAAAACTAAAGGAATGACACTATGTAACTTTGCCTCTCCAGAAATCAAAGCTCAAGTTATGCTGGGGAGAGAAATGGCTCTTTAGTTTAGAGTCTACCACATAAACACTAATTCTAAGATACACTTAAAATCTATTCACAAGCAGCTGAGTTAAGCTAAAAATGCCATTCCTAGAGAGATGTATACATCCAAATATATTTGTAGACATCAGCAGAAACATATCTATAAAATTAGCTCAGATTTGCAAATTTATCCTTCTTTGGAAAATATTAAATTTATATTCATGTAAATCCATAGTTAATTTATAAGACAGACTCCAGAGGACAGTGGAGAAAAAGTACTGATAGCAGCATGGTGCTCTTCAGTTTCTAAAACAATGAGAGTTCAGGTACCAAAGGACTGGTAACAGCAAAGGATGGAAACTTTTTTTCAGAAGGTCTTTGAAAATACATAGACGAGTTAGGTATCACTAAAATCTTTTAGAGTTCTATGATTCTATCTTGTCTTGATGTACACATGATTCTATGACTAGACAATAAAATGTTTGGGTATAAATTAAGACTACTACAATGCTGAGTACATTATTAGTAGCAGTACCATAGTGGATAAAATGATCATTCTTATAAGCTGGTCTATGGATTACACGGTATTTTTCTCAAAAATGAAACCCTGATCGGTTCATAGTGTAAAGACTATTATACCCATTCTATATGTGACAAAACATAAGGTCAGAGAGGGTAAAGTGAATTGTCCACAGTCACACTAATGGCAAGTTCCAGACATGAGATCATTTATCTTAGAATATTAAACCTGGCAGCAATTTTTAAGATGTTTTAGTCCAACCTTCTTATTTAATGCAATTCATGTGCCTCCTTTTAAAAACAACTCCATTGCTCCACATGGATAATGCCTGACTGTACTCTGGAGGATGATGCCAAAAGTGCTAAAGTTTTACCAAGCTAGAAAGGCTTCAGGTGATAGATTACATCTATTGTTTAAATGCCAGATGAACTAGGTCTAAAGTTCATCACAACTTTGGCCACACTGGGGCACCAAGCAATTTTCTGTAATCTTGATGTTGCCTCTACATCGCTCGGCTCTAATGGGTGAGCCTGATGATCTTATACTGCTGGGGTCCCAAACCTCCATTTCACTGCCATGGGGTAATGAAGTGGGGGTGGGGGGAGGAAGGAAGATTATGTGCAAGACAATGAACTATTATAAAAGGCTCCTTTAGAAGACTAGGTGAAAGGAAATGAAGCAATGGGAAAATAATTCTTAAATCAACAGGTCTCTAGAGCCCATTCAAGTATTTTATTCTGGCTTTCTTAAAAAAAAAAAAGTCATTGAACATAAGAGATCATGAATGTATTTTGTATGCTTTTGGGGGGAGGGGAGTGAGGCAATTGGGGTTAAGTGACTTGCCCTGGGTCAAGTTACAAGTTAGTGTCAAGTGCCGGAAGTCAAATTTGAACTCAGGTCCTCCTGAATCCAGGGCTGGTGCTCTATCCATTGCACCATCTAGCTGCCCCATTTATTTTGTATGCTTTTAAAAAAATTCATTAGACCAAGAATTGAATGGAAGAGAATAGCCTAGACTGCATTTGAAAATCATTTAATGTTTTCAATAATGCCAAGTTTTTACCAGACACCAAAACTTCTTTGACACCAAAATTCTTATGACAATGATGATATACAGCAATTATTACTAGAAAATAATAATTTCCTAAGGAAAAAAGTATGGTTCATTCAAAGGGAAATAGAAAAAATATAATGGAATAATTAGGTAGATGTTATAATCCAGGAAATATAAGATTGGACAAGGGGACAGACTAGGCATGAAGGAAGGACATCACAAGGAAGTGACTGGCACAAAAGAGCCTTGAAACTGCTTAAAATTCTTGATTTCCTTGCAGGGAGAGACACTGGCAACAAAGGACAAGCCCAATTTAGAATATATATATATATATATATATATATATATATATATATATATATATATATATATAATTTCTTTTTCATATTTCATAGAGGAGGAGGATAAAGGATTTTAAGCAGTACCATTTCATGAAAGAGTTTAAAAAAAAACAATGGAGGAATAATTCAACAGAAAGCAAGAGAATCAACTACTGTAAGCCAAATCATTTCAAAAGCATTTAAGGATAAAACGGGGCGGGGGGGGGGGGGGCGGCAGGGAAGAGAAGAGAAGGAAAAAAATAGGATGAAATAGGACATAGAAGAAATTGGGGGGAAAGTGGAAAAGATTTGTCAAAATTTATCTAACAAACTATTCTCTCCAACCATCACAGTGAAGCTATGACATTTGGACTCTGATGTGCTTGGTGAGGAATGGCACTAAAGAAAACAAAGATGAGAACAGCTAAATGAGACCGCATAAACACAAAAAAAGCTCCAAATTGGGGGAAATCCAGTTTTTGAGTGCAGTGACATACTATCAAATTATATAAAAAGGGTGACATCAAATGCCTGGAAAAAATCATGGACATTATTATTCCTTTTTAAAAAAAGTAATGAAAAATTACTAATTGTATGCCCCTATATTTATTTTCCAATTTACATAAAATCAATTTATTTGTCGATTGTTTTCAGGATGAAAGCATAAGAAGGGAAAGGATGTTATGTAAGATGCATTCTTTATAGACTTTACCTTTACACTTAGAAAAATGACTTAAACGTGCAAAGTGCATCATTGTTTGTCAACTATAAAAAAGCATTTATTCAGTAAACCAAACTGTCATTTCAAAGAATTGCTTAAACAAAGGTTGTGATCATATCCATAAGAGACTCTATATTAGCTTGGAACTGTGTGGGGGGACCACCCTTCCTTTTTTCTTTTTCTTTTCTTTTCTTTTTTTGGTGAAGCAATTGGGGTTAAGTGACTTGCTCAGGGTCACACAGCTAGTAAGTGTTAAGTGTCTGGGGCCAGATTTGAACTCAGGTCCTCCTGACTCCAGGACCAGTGCTCTATCCACTGCACCACCTAGCCACCCGGGACCATCCTTCTTCCTGTTCAACAGGGTGCTTCTGGGGGAACTGAGTGGGACTCTTCCCTTTTGGAAGCATGGGAAGCTAAGTGAAGGAGCTGTTTTTCTCTCTCTCTCCAGGAGTAGATCAGAGATAGGGTTTTTTTTTCCATTCTTTCAGAGACATGTGCTTACATGCTTTCTCTCTCTCTCCTTACTTCTAATATATCCTAATAAATGCTTAAAAGTTAAACTGTCGAGGCAGCCAGGTGGCGCAGCAGATAGAGCACTGGCCCTGAATTCAGGAGGACCTGAGTTCAAATCCAGCCTCAGGCACTTGACACTTACTAGCTGTGTGACCCTGGGCAAGTCACTTAAGCCCAATTGCCTCACCAAAAAAAAAAAAAAAAAAGAGTTAAACTGTTGCTGAAGTTCCTAATTTATAAGTAATTCCTAGCTAGCACCCCCCCACACACACACACACACATACACGCACTGGTCAGGTAAGAACACACACATTAGATTTTAATCATCACAGAACAGAGGAAGGGAGAGAGGGATGAGAGGGGAAAAACTAAACTGGATAGCTATCTTCCCATCTTAGGGCTACAGTCTCTCTCAAATTACACATTACGATGGACTCCAGCTACCTAACCATCAGATATCTACCTATACTTTGTCCTTCCATTTCCAGCAAACTCAAGTTTCTGGCAGCAGACACTCTTTTTTCTATCACTGCCCTTATGCTTGTCTTAATGATAATTTTATCCCTCAAAGGCAGAAGAACCAACAAAGGAAACTGCTATTCTGAGGCTCATTCTCAGGAATAAGAAGGTTACTAGGCTGGAAAAAATGGGAAGTGATTGCTTCATCCTGGAATCTGTGACAAAGAATGCACCCTATATTTGGGGAGAGGAAAATGCAAATAATTCACAGAAATAATAATAATAGCTAGTATTTATAAAGCAGATTAAGGTATATGAAACACTTTGCAATTAACTCAATTTTATCCATGCCACAATCTAGGGTGATAGGTCCTATTGTTATCCCCATATTCTAAATAAAGAAACTGAGTCAAAGAGAGGTTAAGTGCTCAGGGTCACATAACTAGTAAGAATCTGAGGCCAGATTTGAGCTCAGGTATTTCTGACTCCAAGTCCAACGAGTCCCCAAGTCCTAAAATCCTTACAGAGAAGTTGACCCAGAAAAGGTCTCAAGAATGAAGTTCTAAAACTACAAAAATAAATAATTTAATTAAAGAAGAAAAAGAAGAGTTTCTATAAAAACCATTATTTCCACAGAAATAGAAAACCACTGTTTCTATAGAGGAATAAAAACGTCAGCCAATCTATTTTTAAAGGTATAACCTGAAAAGTGAAGAAAGGTAATGGAGGAGAGGATGAATGAGTCCAGAGAGAGTATCAGAAGCCCTAGAGCTCAGAAAGAACTGAGGATGGCACACAGAAAACTAAGCACAACAGAACTGGGTGATATATATATATATATATATAAAAATAAAAGTTTTCTTTTTTATTTAAGTATTACATGGACAGGAAAAGAAAGGAAAGAATAGAACAGCAATTCAGAGTCAGTGGATCAATGTTAAGGAAAAGAAAAACTGCTTAACTCTTCTTTCTCTGTCAAGGTGAATGTGTTATAGACCGTAAAGAACCAAGCAGAAATAACTGAGAGTTTGGACTTCAGATAAGAATGAAGATATAAAGAAATAACCAGATCACTGAGTGTAAGTCACCAGGCTCAGATAATCTGCATGATTACATTTACTGATAAAATTACCAACTTGATCTTTGAAAAACATCATGGCATAAAACAACAAGTAACTTAGGCAGGCCTAGAAAGAGTTGTATGATGTCCCAATGTCCACAGGAGGTTAACAGAATGGAGGCTACAAACTAGAGGTCAGCTATCTTGACAAAATTTTAGAACATATTTTTAGAGGGACAACTAGTAAACATCTAGAAAAAGAGTTGGTGATGACAAGCAGGGAAGCAGAGCTTTACCAAGAATAGGTCATACCAGACCAACTTTACTGTCCTTTTTGTTCAGCTTAACTGACTGGTAAATCAGAAGAATACTATTAAGAGAGTTTAGCAAGATTTCAGGAAATACAAAGGAATCTCACATAATTCTTGGATAAAAAAATGAAATTAGATTACAGTACAATTTTTAAAATGTGAAAACGAATGAATGAATTGAAAAACAATAGTCAAAATTAGTACAAGTCAATATGGAAGTCTCCAGTGGAATGCCTCAGGAAGCTACACTATTTAGCATTTTTAACAATTACTTGAGTAAAGGCATAAAAGGCAGTTTTTTTCAAATTTATGAATAACCCTGGACAGGATAGCTAACACTGATTTAAAAGTCAGGACATAACAATAGCTTGACATGGTAGAACAGTGAGTTGAATCTAATGATATGAAACTTAAGAGGGATCAGTAAAAGAGACACCTCTGGGTTCAAGAATCAACTTTACAAACACAAAATGAAGACTTGGTGAAACAGAAATTGGTCAGAAAACGTACTGGGGTTTTTAGTGGATTACAAACTCAGTAGTAGACAAGAGTGTTTTAAGGCAGTTTAAATATCTAATATACTCTTAGGCTGCATTAAGAAAGTTAGAGCGGGAAGCAGAGCCAAGATAGCGGAGGAAAGGCTGTGACTTTCAGAGCTCCCCACACCATACCATTCACATACCTCCAAACAATGTCATATGACAATTCCAGAAGAAGTAGAATCCACAAAAGAAAAGAGTGAGATCATTTTTCCAGTCAAAGACTTCTTAAAAGAGCAGCAGGGAAGGGCTGCTATACCAGGGTGAGAGATGAGTGCTGCGTCCAGCGCAGATCCAGCCCAAGGCAGGGTGTGCCTCCAGAGCATCAGAATTATCAGTGTCAGTGGCTACTTCTGAAACTAGACTCACAGACCAGTGAGGGGGTCCAGCATTTGACTGGGGAGAAATAGTAGGGATCTCTGCTGGAGCAGCTTCTGCATTAAAGGATTGGAGGGTTTGGGATATGATATTCTGGGGGGCAAAGGAACTAGGATTGCAACCAAGAATCACCTACACAGCAAAACTGCGTATAATCTTTCAGGGGGGGGGAAATGGGACTTCAATGAAAATGAGGACTTTCAGGAATTTCTGATGAAAAGACCTGAACTGAATAGAAAATTTGACTTTCAAATACAAGACCACAGAGGAGCATAAAGAGGTAAACAGGAAAAAGAAATCATGAGGGATGTTAAAAGGTTGAACTGTTTACATTCCTACATGGGAAGATGATACTTCTAACTCATAAGAACTTTCTCAGTACTAGGGCAGCTGAAAAGAATATACTTAGACAGAATTTAATATGATGGGATATCTGTGTGAATTGAATATGAAGGGATGATATCTGTAAAACATTTATTTTTTGTTTATCCTTGTTTTTTGTGGGGTAGGCAGGGTGGGTTGGCTTATGACTGGGGCCAGATTTGGGCTCGGGGCCTCCTGGGTCCAGGGCTGGTGCTTTGTGCATGTGTCACCTAGCTGACCCATGTTGACATCTTTACAATAAAGTTAAGGGGTAAGAGGAATGCACTGGAAGAAAGGAAAAGGGAGAGGTGGAATTGGGTAAAGTAGCTCACATAAAAGAAACAAGAAAAAGCTTATCGAGTGGAGGAGAAGATGGGGAAAGAGCAGGGGAGTGAGTGAGCCTTATTCTCATCAGAATTGGCTCAATAACATACACACTCAAGAGGGTATAATAATATATTTTTCCCTGAGGGAAAGTGGAAGGGGAAGGGGATAAGGGGGGAGAAGTGAAGGAAGGGAGGGCAGGTTGGGGGAGGGGACAGTACAAAGCAAAACACTTTTGAGGAGGGATAGGGTGAAAGAAGATAGAAAATAGAGTAAATATCAAGTGGAGGGAATAGGATGGAGGGTAATACAGTTAACAGTAACTATGAAAGAAATGAGGAACAGGATGCTATCAGAAGGATTTATGAAAAATGTAATCCATCTACAGAGAAAGAACTGATGGTATCTGAATACAGATTGAAGTATATTTTTTTCTGTTAGTTCCTCTTTCTAAAGTCTGTTTTCCTTCACAACCTGACTAATGTGGAAATGTTTTATATGACTGCACATGTAAAACTTATATTGAATTGCTTGATTTCTTAGGGAAGGGTGAGGAAGGAGGGAAGAAGAAAATTTGGAGCACAAAGTTTTTAAAAATCAATGTGAAAAAATTTGTTTTTAACATGTAACTTGGGAAAATTCTAAATAAATAAATTTTTTAAAAGATGTTCAATTTGGAAAAGATAAAATATTACTTTAAGAGAGAGGGGGAAAAAAAAGAAAGTTAGAGTGTCCAGGATTAGAAAGGTGACATATTCTGCCCAAACCACAATTGAAAGTGCAGTGTTCAGTTCTGAACTCTACCAATTAGGAAAGATACTGATAAGCTAGACAGAGTCTACAGGGCAGTGACAAGTGTGGGTAATGTCCTCTAGATCATGGTACATGAGAATCAGGTGAAGAAACTAGAAATGTTAGGCCTGGAGAAGAAAAGTCAGGGAGGTCATAATGACTACCTTTCAAGTATGTGAAAGCCTATATGAATAATTAGAGTTGTTTTACTTGAATTCATTAGAAAGAACAAGATACAACAAGTTGGAAAGAAGCAAATTTAGGCTTCAAGTAAAGAAAACTTTCCTAATAATTAAGGCTAGCCAGAAGAAGACTGGTTTACTGGGCCAGGAGGAATAACAGGGGGTATTGATACTGAAAAATTTAGGGTGGCAATTTTTTAAACTAATAGGTTCACTCTACCTAGAAGTCTCCAAATATAAGCTGGATACCTGCCAGTTGATATGTGGTAAAGGATCCATTTTCTGATAAAGGTAGGATTATATGGCTTCTGAGGTCCCTTCTAAATCTGAAATTCTATTATTCTGTACAACCTGAGTTCAAATATAAGAACTGCCACTTACTGTCTCTATGATCTTTGGCAGTGATTTACAACTTGATGGGAAAAAATCTAAAATTTTATATTTAATTGCCACGAGATCATGCTTGATCATGATGAAGCTTGGTTGTAGGAACTGGGGAAGAAAAGACATTATTAGCAAAGTGGAAAAGAGACACAAGTGTTCCAGTATTTGAAGAAGCATCCTTTGTAAAAAAAAATTAGATTTATTCTGCATAAACCTAAAAAGGCAGAACTAAGAGCAGTGGATAGACGTAGAGGTATAGATAAACTTCACATAAAGAAAAACTTTGTAAAATTAGAGCTATCCCAAAATGGAATGGCAGTCTGGAGGGAGTCAGTGGAAGGATATGCTTTTTCTTATCCTAAAGGTATTAAAACAAAAGTCAAGTAATCTCGAATACTGAATGTTGT
Organism: Dromiciops gliroides; assembly: GCF_019393635.1. Taxonomy (NCBI): domain Eukaryota; kingdom Metazoa; phylum Chordata; class Mammalia; order Microbiotheria; family Microbiotheriidae; genus Dromiciops; species Dromiciops gliroides. The sequence goes on from NC_057861.1 coordinate 199,608,836, forward strand.
AGAGAAGACTCTTGTTCAAATATGGATACTGAGAAACTTCTAAATTCTCTAAGTATTGAAATTGTTGCATTACTCACTGCTGTTCTGCCTACCCCATTTGGGGTTTTTCTGGCAAAGATACCGGAATGGTTTGCAATTTCCTTCTCCAGATCACTTGACAGATGAGGAAACTGAGAAAAATAGGGTTCAGTGACTTGCCCAGGATCACACAGCTAGTGTCTGAGGCCAGATTTGAAATCAGGTCTTCCAGACTTCAGGCCTGGTACCAGGGCAGCACCATGTAGCTGCCCTTTCCTTTACTATCAAATAACCAAAAAGAGGTTTATTTGTAACCCACCCCCCAAGTTAGGAGAAAAAGAGGCTTAGGGTTTCCCCATTGCTATCAGCTTCCTGTTTTCTTTGGGGCAATTATCTGCCAATAAAATTGTCAATGAAGCCTTTTGCACTTCTTCCAACCAACTGCTCACCAGTTAAAATTGGAGCCTCTGTCCAAATCCCTATGAACTAAAGGGTCATATTATTTTCTAAAATGACTTGATATTTTGAGGGAAGACTCAAAGTAAAACTCACAAAGCATCTTCCAGGCCTTCACATTTCCAGCTACATTATGGCTACCTCTCATAGGATGGAGTTGTGCCAGAAACACTTTCAGGTTTGGAACAATCTCTTCAATTATGTCCTTTACAAGACTCCTGTTACTGGGGTGAGTGGCATTTGCAGTATGGAGTAACCTGCCCCTCTCTGGTCACTAAATTAAAATTGTTTTTATCACTTTTTTTTTTAATTTAGAAAGAAATGACTGACATAAGAATGTAAGAAAGTACAAAAGTATTCGGTTAATGAGAACTGACAGGAGGGTAAGTTTAGGTTTTTTTAGTGATAATCCTAAATAGACAAATCAGACTGTTGTATAAGCTACCTCACCATGGAGCACCTCAGTGTTTTTGATCTGCATTCTCATTTTACCACTTATAACATTTTTAAAGGGAAAAGAATTTGTTTTACCTATTTTCCCTTTGCCTTGAGGGCATAAAGTAGTTGCTTAAATAGAAAAGTGGCAGTACTTTTATAGTGTCTATCATTACTCCCATGCCATTTAAAAATCATAACTTCACTTGTTAGGTCTTCATATCCTCCCAAAAGAAAGAACACCCAAAGTATTATGCTAAAGAGACAATATTAAGTGAACATACAAATAATATTAGAAGTCAAATAAAATAAAACTGACAAAAACAGGCTTTCTTTCAACAGAATATTATAATACATGGGGTTTTTTTTCCTCCCCTGGAGTTCTCACTGATACAAAAGAAAATACACCCTAAAATATGTTTAGTAAAATAGGAAAAGGTCCAATTTAATATTCATGGTAAAAATAAACATTTTATTACATTGCATGAAGTCTGAAATAGTTCTTTTTTTCCTTTTCCTTTCTTTGTTTCTTTTCCAGGCTTTCTAGTCACTCTGCTCAGCTTGCTGTTCTTATTTCTTCCTCAAAACTCTTACCCAACCTTAACTCAAGAATGGTGATTCTTGACATTGTTACCTCTCCTGTTTCCACTTTACTCCGAAATTGGTAAAACTGAGTAGTATGAATTTAAGTTTTTGTCCCACTAGTTAAAATAAGTACCAATTTATATTTCACCTATTTTGAAATTAATTTATTTTTATTTTTCATTTAACAAATTGTTATTAATTCCCAACTGATGTAGGAGGCAAAAAGGGGTTAAGAGAAAAACCTAAGACCCAAGCTCTAATTCAGATATGAGCTCTAAAAGAAGGATTCAGACCCCAGTTAATGGATAACTTACAAGTCAGGATGCTAAGTTCTCTTACTCACAGTAATCAGTACCCATAATGGGAACATAAAAGGGGTAGGTCATATAACAATGATAAAATGACAGCCTATAGAAATTTAGACTAGAAATAAATGATAAAGATGTTTTGAAACTAAGCATGGGAACCAGAAAGAGACATGGGCAGAAAAGGCCAAATTTGTCCCCAGATTCACCTTATGACGTGTAAACCCCCAAAACACACCTCCACAGAAAAAGGTACCTGCCTCAGGGGTTGGCCTAGGACCTCAGGAACTCCAAATTATGATAGGCCCTCCCCTGTACCTCCCAAAGGTAGAGATTATTATAATGAGGACAGGCCCTCCCCTATACCTCCCAAAGGTGGAGATTATTATAATGAGACTGATAATCAATTTATACATACTATAAATAAAACTGTCTTTTCTTTCCGTATTTGAGAGATACCTTTCCACTATTCTGGTTCTCTCCCTGTGGTCACCCACAGTATTGCAATAAAACTTGGGAAACTGAGTCACTGGGTCTTGTAATTCTTTTGGGATGACTCACAATCAATTTGATCCTTAATTCCAGCCCACATCACAACTATGTGTTTAACAGTAAAAATAGTCACTGTAAAAGGTACCAAACAGGGGCAGCTAGATGGCACAGTGGTTAAAGCACTGGCCCTGGATTCAGGAGGACCTGAGTTCAAATCCCGCCTCAGACACTTGACACTTACTAGCTGTGTGACCCTGAGCAAGTCACTTAACCCCCATTGCCCCGCAAAAAAAAAAAAGGTACCAAATAAATGGAAATGTGTTTAACCTGCACTTATGCAAAATACAATCTATTCAAGAAAACAAAATAACACATAAACAAAACACAAGAATAATACAAATCAAGATACCTAAAAATAATATACCCTGTCATTGATATAATAGGAGTCCCACCATTATTTACAATAATGTAAAAGGAACAAACAACCACAAAAGAAAAGTGATTGTTGCAAATTGAAAAAGAACAAACATGGCTCCCCCTTCCCCCCAAAAAAGGTATTCTGAATCACCCTCAACTCCACATATTTTTTTACAAATTATAGACACACAAATATAGCATTTTATACTTATTTTCAGACTTTTGTAATTTATTATTGTTTTGGTTATTTCTCTCACCCTTTCTTTTTAATTTGTAAAAAATAATATTTGTGATACAGAACAGCTCTCAGGGATGGGGAGGGGAAAATGATGATGGGGTTTTTTAAAAAAATGATAAAAACATATTTTTCATACTAAAAAAATCAATTAAATCTAGCAGAGAGAGCACTGTCTTAACTTGCCAAATGAGATAAAAAGTTTAGATCAGATGACCTACTGTCCGTACAGAGAAAATGGCTATAACACACACACCAAGAGTATGATATGTCCTATGTGTATCACAGAGGAGCATTCAGAAAGCTATGTGAAGCCCAGTGCAAAACAGAGATTCCATTGTCACACAAAAGGCTTCTGGCAGAACTTGACATTTGCTTTAGGCTTTAAAGAAGGGAAGAAATTCCACATTTCCATTTAGTTATTACATCATATTCATTCTACAATCAAAATAACTTTCATCTATTTGATTCTACTTATTCTCTTGTAGCTACACTAGATCAGCTTTTCACCATTTCTTAGTTAAACTATTGAAATAACCCAATCTCAATACCTAATAAATAAAAAGCCAGCTCCTTAGCAGCCTAGCATTCACATTTATATAATGTGGTTTTTAACTACATCAGCAGCCTGATTTCATACATACTGATACTTTACTCAAAATGGGTTATCAGCTTCAAAGTAGAAGTTCAAACCTAGATAATATCCCAACAATTTCCACTTTTGCTCACATTCTCTGCCAAGTAAGCAAACCTTTTCTGACCCATTTCCATATGCTGATATTATTCTAGCCTTCAAGAACCAATAGAAAAGCTACTTCTTCCATAAAACCTTTCCTAATAAGATAGTTGTGTGAGAGATAGGTCAAGGTTCCCCTCACCATACAACATAGGTTAAGCTAGTTTTCCCCTAAAATGTAGTAATGCTGTTCCCTTGATTGTCCAAGGCCCTCCATCTTTCTAGTGGTCTCTGGTATCCTGGTCACCTAAGGTCACAAAAAGGTCCACCCAAGAAGTAACTGGGCCTTTCAGATAGTGGATGTCCAAAGACCACATGAATCACTGCTGCCCTGGTGATCAGACTCATTTCTATGTAGGGCCCATTTAATTTGAGCCACAACTACAAAAGCCTACCCAAGGTAAGTGCTGAAGTTCCCATGCTCAATATCGTTTCTACATTGTGGTTACATAAGAAAACTTTCTTTTAACAGTCACATAACCTACAAGTGCCTCATTGCATCCTAAAACTGAACCTGAACTAAAAGGCTACCAGCCATCTTTAACAAGCATTTCTTCTTCTTCACCTAATCTGATAACACCATGAACATTCTTTATTCACCTATATTTATAGGACAATGCACTAATCACATTCCATTTATCCATATACATATTTTGAATGTCTCAACAAGCTCTATGATATATTATTTGTTATATAGAAAGGCTCTCTGGGAATACATGGTATGACCATGATGATGTAACAGAAGTCATCAATTAAAACTTATAAAAATAAAATAAATAAAAAATATGAGTGACAAAGAGTTGAATTTAATTTAGTTATGGAAGCACTTGTTATAAAGTGGCTTCAACCATAAGGTGGTCCAGTATATAGTAAATAAAAACAGCATAATTGCAATGTTCCAGTGTTTTAATTAATGAAATAGGGGTGAGGATGTTTCAAAATGAGTAATTACATTAGCGTAGGGGAATTCCTATTGTGAAAACTCATGTCTATCAGTACAGATTAGTAACTCAACAACTCTTCTATGAAAGACATACAGTATTATAGAGTTGACTAAGACTCTGAGAGGTTCAGTGATTCACCACTAGCTATACAGCTAGAATTGAAAGAGGCATATTTGAGCTGAGGAATTACTGATTTCACACTCTTCTAATCATTACACCAGGCTCTCTCTCATTAGCAGCACAGACACATGAAAACTTTTAAAAAGCAACTTTGTAGGATCTCAATAGGGGATTATTCATGAACATAAAACATATTTGAGATGGAAACAACTGAGAGACTAGAGACCAAATTTCCAACATTCACTGGATCGTGGAGAAAGCAAGAGAGTTCCAGAAAAACATCTCTTTCTGCTTCATTGACATGACTAAAGCCTTTGACAATGTGGATCACAACAAAATGCAGCCACTCCTCAAAGGGATATGAGTACCAGATCATCATACCTGTCTCCTGAGGAGCCTGTATACAGGCCAAGAAGCAAAATTTAGAACCAAACATGGAAGAAATGTTTGGTTTAAGATTGGAAAAGGAGTACAACAAGGCTGGATATTGTCAATTAACTTATTTAACTTATATGCAGAGGATGTTATGCCAAAATGCCAAGCTGGACAAATCAAAAGCTAGAATTAAAGTTGCCAGAAAAGTATCAACAATATCAGATATGCAGATGATACCATTCTAATGGAAGAAAGTGGAAAAGAATTAAGAAGTCTCTTAATGAGGGTGAAAGAATAGAGTGTAAAAGCTGGCTTGAAGCTTACCATTAAAAAAAAACTATCATCTTGGCAACTGATCCTATCACTTTGGGCAAATGGAAGGAGAAGAAATGGAAGCAATATAAGATTTTATGTTGTTGGGCCCAAAGATCACTGCAACCATTTAATTTTAAAATGCTTGCTTCTTTGGAAGAAAAGCTATGGCAAATCTGGAAAGCATACTAAAAAGCAGAGATGTCACCTTTCCATACATTAAAAAAAAAAGCCTATATAGTCAAAGCTATATTTTTTTCCAGTAGCAAAGTATGGCTGTGAAAGTTGGACTATAAGGGGCAGCTAGGTGGTGCAGTGGATAAATCACTGGCCCTGGATTCAGCAGGACCTGAGTTCAAATCTGGGCTCAGACACTTGACACTTACTAGCTGTGTGACCTTGGGCAAGTCACTTAACCCTCACTGCCCAAGAAAGAAAGAAAGAAAGAAAGAAAGAAAGAAAGAAAGAAAGAAAGAAAGAAAGAAAGAAAGAAAGAAAGAAAGAAAGAAAGAAAGAAAGTAAGTTACACTATAAGGAAAGCAGACCTCCACAGTAGCAATGCTTTCAAATTGTGGTACAGGAAAAGTCTTTTGAAAGTCCCTTGGACAGCAAGAAGATCAAATCAGTCAATACAAAAAGAAATTAATTCAGACTATTCAACTGGAAAGTCAAATATTGAATCTGAAGCTTAAATACTTTGGCCACAAAATGGTAAGACAGGACTCATTAGAAAAGAGCTTGATGTTGGGAAAGATTAAAGGCCAACTCTAAAAGAAAATGGCAGAAGATGAGATGGATAGTGTCAAGGAAACAATGAACATGAACTTGAACGGATTTTGAGAGTGGAGGACAGAAGGACCTGGCATGCTATGGTCCATGGGGTAACAAAGAATCAGAAAGTTTTGAACAACTGAACAACAAAACAACACAACAGGAAAACAACTGAAAATTCTGTTTGAAATTCTATCTTCCTATTAAAGTCAATGGAATCTAGGTTCCTTAAGAGCAAGAACTGCTTCATTTTTTGGTCTTTTTATCTTCAGTGCTTAGCACAGAGTTGACACTTAATAAATGGTTGGCAGCTTGGCACAGCATTTAGGAAACTAGACTTGATATCAAGAGGACCAGAGTTCAAATTCTGTCTTGGATACTTATTAATATTATGACTATGGGCAAATCATTTAATCTGTCTTAGTCTTGTTTTCCTCATTCATAAAATGAGAATAATAGTACCTATTATTATGGGTACTATGAGGGATCAAATAGGATAATTTATGTGAAGTGCTATTCAAACATTAAACTACTATATAGTTGCTAAATATTAATTTTTTGTTGTCATTGCTATTGACTGATTCAAATGTTAATTGCCTCTAAAAAAACCTTTACCAGTTTCTAGTAAAGTCCAGAAGAGATCTGTCCTTCTTTTCAACTTTCCCAGTATATTGTACATCTCTTGTGTACTTAACAACATTATATTTTGTATTCTAATTTTTAGTTAATGTATCCTCTACCCCCAATATATTGTAAGAACATGAGGGTAGGAAATACTTCATTATTATTTGTTTTATTCCTCTCACTGCTTCTTTGATAATAAATAATTGTCTTTTGATAACATCTTTGAATAGCACAAGCATCCCTGATAAAAAAAAGTTAGTGATCCCCAAGCACTATAAATGCAAACATATCAGAATATCAAGGGCTACTATTTATAGCCCTCTTTTAATGTCATATTCAACTATTACAATAGTGAAGTTTACATAGCCTTGTAATTCTGTACCCCTGACCAACATGTGCTATAATGCTTTACAGTTAAGGCTTCAGCATTTTTTGACATGTGTTACCATCTCTCAGTGAGGTGAAAGCCATGTCACAACCAAGCTGCTTTTCCAGCTGTGACATGTCTTTATAAAGAATGGAGGTAGGGGACACACAGGGAAGGGGAGGAAGAAAAAAATACATACTTTTCGTTTTATCTAGAATCAAGCCAAAGTATTTCAGTCTACTTTATAGATTTTATTATAATTTCAAGTTAGTACCCCTCATAAGCTAAATACAATGAGAAGTCTTTTAAAACTACCATTAGTACCAAAAATTAATTAGAAAAATTAGGAAAACAATAAACACAAATGACAGCATCTATTCATCATTTCTCGAAAGAGCAAAGCAGACACATGTAAAATCCCTTTGGATTAGTCAGTATAGACCGCTGACATAGATTAAAAGTGTATAAAATTATGTTTAAGAAGACAGCTGCTAACTTAAGATAGGGGTGTTGATATTTGTTTACTTCATAAGATAAGAAATAATATTACACTCAATAAATCTCAACCCCAAAACATCATGATCAGATCCTCAGATCCTTGTTAATTTAAGTGATTACATGGTGAACAATACAGAGGAAAATCCACTATTAAATATGTGGTGAATTTGTCCATTTAACAAAAAAGAAAAATAAATAAAAGAGTGGTGTATTTACATAGCACCTTTAACAGCCTTTTAAAATATTACACAAAGTCCCAACAAATACTCACTTGAATTTAAGTGTATTTGATATCCTCCACAAGTATGACTGAAAAGTATATAGCAGAGTCAAGAAATACATTGTTATACTACAGCTTTACTTGATTCAAAAAATATTAGACCACTAAAATAGAAAAAAAAAATGGGAAGCACAAAGTGGAGAAGCTAAGTGTCCTTCAGAGTGTGCTTTGCAAATCCAATTCATTTCAGTGAAAGCAAATGTCAGCATCATTTCCTGGGATTTTCTTTTTGATTGTTATAATCAACTTACATTTTTACATCATTAAAGATTCTCTTTGTGAATCAAAAGAAATTGAGAATCCGGCTGTGATCCAATATTTAAATGCCAAAGTTGGAATTAATTTACACTCCAGAAAAAAATAATAAAACTAAATGCATGAAAGAAATTTAATATCAAACCTAAGCTTAAAAAATGATCTGAAAAAAGTTTCCAATTTAAATTAGTACATGTTGCTATTCCATTCTTAATATCAAGGAAATTTGAAACCCAGTAATTGAACAGAGTTCCCTAAAATATAATACTATCAGTTTGATAATGAAATTCATAAAAATCAAAAAATGATCAGATATACTTTACACTGTTACATATATATGTACATTTATTCTTTGCAAAAGAAAAAATCAACTTAATGTCAAAATTGAATGAGAAAAAGTATATAAGTTACTTATATGTGATATAAAATATCAATCTTTCAAGGAAAATTGAAAATACTGGATTAAAAGGATGCTAACTGGTTGGATATGAAGTAGCTGAAAGGAAATAGCATAGAAAACAACAGGACTGCTAGAAAAGTGTCAAAGCTTAATCTGTGCACCTCTAAAAGAGACAGCAAAAAATCAGAAATCTAAACTGCTGAAAGGGGAACTGTCACATGAGATGTTTATCTTTAATAGGTTTCCCCTAGAAAAACATCATGACTGCTCTATTACATGAATTATGATCCTATCTACCAATTAGAGTGCTGATGGATCAGTCAACAGGGCAAGTTGAATTACAGTCTGAATACAGTATATTCATCTGGACAGGGAAATAGGAGGAGAAAATATACTTCCAGGTCATCAAAAGTAAAAACTAAAACATTTTACAGGTACTGTAAAACATAGTATATAAAACATCATTTAAACTAAAACATAGTATGTAAAACATACTATATGACAGAAGATGATTTTGTAAAAATAGCAGTTATTACATTTTTTCATTTTAATTCACCAAAAATTTATTAAGTCACTTCTGTCTTAAAACAGAAGAAAAAAGTTTAGAGAAGGTATTACCCCTGGACTTTTGCATATCATAGTATATATTCTATTGCATGAATTGAAAAATATAACTTAGTAATAATTTCATGGCTTCCATAATATCAAGATTCATGGTAGTTGAGGGGCAGCTAGATGGCACAGTGGATAGAGCACTGGCCCTGGAGTCAGGAGTACCTGAGTTCAAATCCGGCCTCAGACACTTAACACTTACTGGCTGTGTGACCCTGGGCAAGTCACTTAACCCCAATTACCTCACTAAAAAAAAAAAAAAAAAAGATTCATGGTAGCTGAAACACAAATATCTCTCTATATAAAATGCATCAGTAGATCTGTGATATGGGTGCTTTTTTACACCAACGTAGATGAGAAACCACTGACAAGCCCTCACAGTTCACAATTCTTGACCATGTTCTCCCAAAGACTCTCCAAAGAGATTTAAATTAACCCACCTGCAGGGAATGCAACCAAAAGCAGAAGAACTGATAAAAAATCATGCTATTGGGGCAGCTAGGTGGCACAGTGGATAGAGCACCTGTAATGACTGGAATGACGCCACCTGCTGGAGACTTACTGTAGAAAAGCTCCAACATGAGGTGAAGGTCTCTGAGGGCAAGACCATGAGTCTTTTCTTTGGAGTCAGGAAGTGACATTTGCTTGTGGGACAAAGAAGGGGGAGCCTGGTGCTCTGACTCACTCTCTTTCATGTGGACTCTGGTGGAGAGTGGAGCTAGGTATGCTCTCTCCCTTTAATACATGAATCAGGCCTTTCTCTTTCTCTTCACCAAATTCTTATTGTACTTAATAAATGCTTAAAAGTCTAACTCTTGCTAAAGCTTATAATTTATTGGTGACCACTCATTAGATATTTTAGACAGACTAGCTAGAATTTTAGCCTTTACACACCGGTCTTGGATTCAGGAGGACCTGGGTTCAAATCCGGCCTCAGACACTTAACACTTACTAGCTGTGTGACCCTGGGCAAGTCACTTAACCCCAATTGCCTCACCCCCCAAAAATTAAAAAATCATGCTATTGCTAAATGTTATTTTTGTTCAAATTTGGATAAGACAAATTTGGACTTGGAATCAGAAAGAACTGAATGCATACCCTGCCTTGAACAGTTACTGGCTTTGTGATGCTAAACAAGTCAATTGACATTTCTGGAACTCTTTTGTACATGAAGAGGAAATGCATAGATTTTACTATCCTTTCAAACTCTAATCTATGACTCTATGATCATATGAACAGTGACACATTAAATAACAATGTAAGATGGCTCTTTATTTTCCATTCTATTTCAAATTCTGGGGTGTTTAGCTAGTTTGGTTGGGGGAGGGGGGCATAGTGTTTTTGGTAATATATTGGCAAAGGTATTTTTAAAGTACAATAGCATGAATCCTATTCTACAGTCTAGGAATCAATGGGTAATATATGTGTATATGTATATGTATTTTTTATAGAAAAACATCATATAAGCAGACTTAGAAAAATACACTTCACTTAACTCATGCCAAACAAAAACTCAAAGACATTTATGACTTTTAGTTATGACTGAACAAAAACCTAGTGTTTATTTTATATTATTTGTTATTTTATTGGTGGATTTTTTAAAATGAAGATAGTACTTTTTTTCTTTATCAACAAATTGAAGGCTAAAATCAATTTGGGATTGAACACTGGATTAACACCAAAATTATTCATATGCCTAAGAAAATAAGAAAAATAGATGATTTAGAATAGGAATTTTATTCAAACTATTTTGTGGTTTATCAAAAAAGATGTAAATGTACCTTATATTTCCATAAAATGAAAAAAAAAAACAGAATAAGTTTGCAACAACCATATATTTAAATGAGATTGATGAATGAAAGCTATCAAAATTAGATGAAGAAAAAAGAGCCTACTGCACTACCAACCATGCATAAGTTTTTAGATGCATTTTACTTTTTGTGGAAAGTTAACTAAAAGACATTTTTATATCTTTTATTGGAGAATGAGAATATAGGGAGACATGAGTAGTCTATTAAAAGAGCTAATATAGAAAAATACAATTATAAACAATATGCATATATATATATATATACACACACACACATAATACATGTTTTAAGACACTTGAGGTATCTTACAGAACTATTAGCATATGTACTGATGATTTCACTGGAACTGAAAGAAAAACAAAGGCTAAATCCACTGCTGGGAATAACAAGTAATGGAATAAGACAAATTGTATGGTGCTTCCACCATCACCCTAGGCTGTCCCTTCAACCAACCAAGTAGAAGGAATAACAAGAGCAGCTGCAGCCACCAGTCATGATGAACCCCAAAGCAGACACAGCAGTGCTTGTGCAATACCCCTTGGAGACTATTAATATTACTATTCATTTGGTCAGCTGTCAATACTAAAGCATAGTCACTAGCACAACATAAAAACAACTCATTGTGAAACAATGAAAATAATGATTAAAAACATCCTAATAACCTAACCCAAGGCAAACAGAAGAATTTAGCAAAGTTAAAAAATATGCAGTGAGGTATAGAACTTGAAAAATATGAAAAGAACACATAAAAATTAAATCAAATGAGTCAGAGATGAGAAAATACCAAAAAAAAAAAATACTGTTTTATAATTTGTTTTCAAGTAGTGACCTTTCCAGTAAGATTAATAGTAAAAGTAAGCATTCTCCACTGTCAAGACAATCCAATATACTACTAAAAATGCTGTCTATAGCAATAAGAGAAGAAAAATTGTAAAACAACAGTAAGCTATTATTATTGTTATTGGTAATTGTACTATTATTTGAACTGATAAGTATATACATCTTTTTTTTTGGGGGGGGGGGTGAGGCAATTGGGGTTAAGTGACTTGCCCAGGGTCACACAGCTAGTAAGTATTAAGTATCTGAGGCCAGATTTGAACGCAGACTCCTGACTCCAGAAGTACCTGACTCCAGGGCCGGTGCTCTATCCACTATGCCAACAATAGCTGCCCCCTAAGTATATACATCTTACCATACACAAAGGAAAGAATGCTGAGGCCTTCAAGCTTGAATTTAATAGGTCAAATTGAGCCAATGAACAAAGAAGATGTTTTCCTTGACCTCCTCTAGGGAAAATAAATCAGGCTTAAAGCAATTAAGAAGAAAGTTTTGATTTAACCTGTTAAGAGATTTACTGGCATCCTGAAATCAAAGCACAGTGGGAAGAATATATCTAAAACAATTTATATTTACACAATTGTGATACAGAACATGGAAACTATCCCAATAAAAACCTGTATAATATTAGTGGGAGACAGGCCCATCACCTATGACAGGGTATATAAAAATTAAAACTTCCTCACCAAAAGGGGAAAGATGATTGGGATAATCAATGTATCAGAATACAGTAAATAAACATCAAAAAAAGCGCAATAATTTTGGATTTGGATAGACATTGTTTCACTGGACAAAAAAATGATAACAGGTACATTTACATTATATTTGTTAAAAATAAAAAGTGGTTTTCATATAGATGAAGCCTTTGAGATGGCTAAGATACAACAGTGAAAGGAAAAAGCTCTACAAGGGTGACATCCAAATTAACTCAGACAAAAAAGAAGTAGCTCATTGTTGTTTTTAAAGTAGGAGTTGGCTGGATTTGTGGAAACATCAGGGGTTGTAATGACAATTCAGAAATAGGTAGTCACCAATACAATTTTTTTAAAATGTAACCACATGATCAATAGAAATTATGTCAAGGAAATGACAGAAACCATGTCACATTTTAAAAACAGGCTGCAAAAATTTGGCACATACCAAATATCTAGCAAGATATAAACTAGTACTGAAAAATATATACCAAAAGCTCACTGTATTTCAATCACAGACAAATTATCATACTATACAATTACAGACTTCAAAATTTTCTCAAGAATTATGTCAATAAACTATAGCAGTACTGGAGAATTATCACAAACAACTGCCCAACATGACACAAGTAACAGTTATCCATTAAAATTAAGAACATTGCCAATAGATATTACCATGCCAAATAAGCATAATTGCCAAACTGGGCGGAATAAAATTTTGTTTTCAAGCTAGTCACTTTTGCAATAAAAAAAGAGGTAAAAACATGTCCATTATCAACACTACTATTTAACACATTCCTAGAAATTCTGGATGTAGCAATAAGACAAGAGGAAAAAAACCTATGGGAATAAACATAGAGAAAATGGAAATAAAATTATAGCTTTTTGCAAATAATATGATGGTGTGGAGAACCCTAGAGTCAAGTAAAAATGAACTGAAACAGTAATTTTAGAAAAGTTGCTGGATATAAAAGAAAATCCACATAAGCCATCAGCATGTCAGTGTATTACAGACAAAATACAACAAATGTGAATTTATTTAAAAGACTTAACTACTTTTAAATATTTCAAATACCTATATAATATATTAAACACATGAGTGACCACCTACCAAGACATACACGGTCACAACTGGTCAAACTTATAGAGATTTATTAAGCACCTCCTAAATGCCAGGCACTATGCTAAATTCTAGGGAAACAAAGAGAGGAAAAAGACATTGCCTGTACTCAAGGAGCTTACAATCTAATTGGTGGAGGTGGAAACGGGGTAGACAGCACTCAAACAATTAAGTATAAATAAGATATATATGGGATACACAAAATATAATCTAAGAGAAATGGCATAAGCATTAAAAGGGATCAAAAACGACTTCTTATAAAGGGTGGGATTTTAGCTTAAATATAAAGGAAACCAGAGTATGCAGGAGGGATAAGGAGGGAGTGGGAGTAAGATTTAACACAACCATAAGATACAAGTGATTTAACAGTAGTTCTAAGCAGTTTCTAGACTACACACTGAATTAAAATATTTAGATATTCTTTAGTAGCTTAAGAAAATGAAAAGATAGATATTTGTAGGAACAAATGCAAATGCTATATTGTCAACCTGTCTACTCCATCACTTACTTAGAATCTATCTACACAGCTTCCAATTGTGCTTAGGTATAGCTTAAAGGTCAAATACTAAAAATAGTCACTTCTGAGCTGAAAGGGGTGAATCAGAGCAAGGGAGAAGTTGGAAAGTCACTCTTAAAGCAATATGGTGGAAATCCCTGATAGTAAAAAAAAAAAAAACAATTCAGAGGACTAGAGGTAAGAGAGGCATCATCTGAGATTGCAAAGCCATATTCTAATAGATGGCTTCCTATATTATGAGCCTGTTACTTGGTAAGAGAGCTATTTTAAGTAGTATACATGTAATGGCAAGTGACTATGCTGTTATCTGACTGATAATTTCATTCTTTCTATTCCATACTTATCGTATGTGTACCACTTGGATTGTGTTAAATTGTGGGAGGAGTCATTGTGTGTATCTGTGTATTCTGTGGCTCGGGGTCTTTGGGTCCTAGACCTGAGACCAGCTTTGTTGTGAGACAGAATCCCTCTCTCAATAAAACTATTTTCTTTGGCTTGGAGACTTTGGTTTTTCTTCATCTAACTTTGCAGTCCAACTTAGAAATGTTCTAAACAGGAGGAAATTATAGGCATGGAGAACAATGTCCAATGAAATGAAACTACAAAAATATAAATATAAAACCTTCTTTATATGAAGAAATTTAAAAGATTTAATAAGATTTAATGGAGAAATAGTTAATTGCTCATGGGTAGACTACATCAATATGCAAAAATTACCATACAACCTAAAGTAATTTACGTAGTCAATGCTACACCAATCAGCCTATCAAAGTATTACTTTATAGAGCTAAAAAAGATGATGTCTGGACTACAAAAAGGTCAAAGACATCAAGAGAAATAATGAAAAAAAGCAGGAATGGAGGGGGTCCAACAGAATCTGATTTTGAAACTATGCTACAAAGCATAGTATTTGGTATAACGTAAGAAACAGTTGAATTGAGTAGGTACACAATATACAGAAGGAAATTAACTTTGTGCTTCTAGTATTTGAGATATCCAAAGGCCCAAGCTCTGGGGACAAGAAGGCACAATTTAACAAAAACTGCTGGGAAAACTAGAGAGCAATCTGGCACAAACTTGATACAGACCAGCTTCTCATACCATATACCATGATATTAATATTAATACATTTATACATCAAGGGTAAAATCAAAAAGAATTAGGAGCAAAGAATAAAATTATCTTTCAGATCTATGAATAGAGGAAGAAATCATGACTAAACAAAGGATAAGAGAATATAAAGTAGATAATTTGGGTTACATAAAATTTAAGAGTTTGTCACACACACAAAACAACAATGCAGCTAAAATTAGAAAAGAAATATGCAAATGGTGGAGGAGAGTAGATTTGCAACAAATTTTGCTGAAAAGTGTCTCCTTTCCAAGACACATATGAAATTGGTTCAAATCTATAAGAATATACGTCATTCCAGAATTGATAACGGGTCTAAAGACATGAACAAGTAATTTTCTAGGGAAGAAAAACCAAGCTATCTGTAATTACTTTTTTAAATGTTCTGAATCACTAATAATTAAAAAGACATACAAATTAAAGGAACTCTAGATCTCACATCCATTAGGTTGGCAAATTTAACAAAAAAGAAAAATGACACATCCTGGAAGGTCTATGGGAAAAAAAGATATATTAATGCAGTGGTAATATAGCTGTGAATTGGTCCAGCCACTTTGGAAAGCAATTCAGAACTATACCCGATCATGTTACTAAACTGTTCATACCCATTGACCCATGTGTACCACTACTATGCCTATATCCCAAAGAAACCAAAGGAAAAAAGATGCATAAGGACTAAAACATTGATATCAGCTTTCTTCTAGGAGGAAAGAACTAGAAACCAAAAATATGTCTACCAATTTGGAAATAATTGACATTATGCATATAAACTTATGCAGAACAGAAGAAACAGAAACAAAAGAAAATTTATATAATAAAAACACTATAAAAACAAATAACTGAAAGTGTAAGAAACACACACACACAATTTGTTTCTCTTGTCTATATACATTTGTTACAAAGATTTTTATTTTTTTCCAACAGGATAGTGTTTGAAAGCTAAAATAAATAAATTTGTTAATTAAAAACTAAAATTTAATTAAAAATATAACAAGTAGTCTATATCATGGTCAAACAAGATGAAGTACACATAATTCCTTCTGTGCCATCTGCTACTGGAATTGTAACATAAATGCTTTTGGTTAGCCCAGAGAATATAAGCTTAATTTCTAAATATACTAATTCAGTTACAGAAAGTAGCAATTTTACCCATGTGCATAATAGTTTACAATACTAGGCACAAAAAAATAATATCAAGATAGCAATTTGTAACAAATTGATTTCTATCCAAACTCCCTTGTACAAGATGAAATGAACAATTTTAAACAATGATAATCAGGCAAATAATATACATGAGTCATCTAAAGATGATGCCCCCAAAATACCCTAAATAGAAAACAAATTGGAATAAATATAAAGAAGATGGCTATTAAATTATGAAACTTCTCCCTATAGAAGTGGTAGGAACTCAAATAATTTAAACCCAGATGGATAATCCTAGAGAACACATAGTGAGGGAATATGACAAAGAAAATGGACTATATGACCTAAAAGGTCTTTTGAATCTCTAATTTTAATGGTTGAAAATTCTATTAATTTATGAGTACCTTAAGGCAAGAACGAAATAAAAATTCTATACAGCTTTTACATACGATAAACCACCTTGAGGGCTAAATCAGAAAATGGAACATTTATTTTTCCCCAAACCTAATCTCAGATGTAGTAATTATAAATATAGCCATAATGCGATTATTTAATGTTCATACCCAGAAGCCAAGAATTTTCCTAGACTGATTGACTTCAATGGAAAGTAGCAAAACACCAACCAAATGCTAAAACAATGTTCAAAACCATAACTACCTATGGCAAAAGAAAGCCTCCGATATTTCCATAAAATTTAATAAGGATTTTTCCAAGAATTTAGAGGACAATGGATTTAAAGCTAGTAGGCAATTTAGAAATCCTATGACCAAGCTACAAACTCTTCCATTTCACAAATGATAATAGCTAGAATTTATATGGTGCTCAAGGGATTGCAAAGTGCTTTATGATAGTATCTCAATTTATCTTCACAACAAACCCTGGGATGTAGGTAGTAGGATTATCCCCATTTTATCATTGAAGAAACTGAGGAAGACAGAAGTTAAGTGACTCACCAACGGTTACATAGCTAGTAAGCATGAGTAGTTAGAATCAGGACTACCTGAATTCAAATCGAAGTTTGGAGTTTTATCTATTGGACCATGAAGATGCCTCTAACATGATGAAATGAAGATGAAAATGATACAGCAAAGAGATTATGTAACATCTTCAAATAAGACTACAATGCTGAATGATACAGTATCTTCGACTGCAGAAGATGTTACTAAGTAATTAATCTCTGTCTACAAGGCAGATAGACAAAAAATACACATGTCCACTCTGATCATTAATTAGGTCTATTCCTTAATTTTTACATCAGATAAATTTCACAGAAAGAAGTGGGCTACACAAAAATATGGAAGCTTTTCTCAAAATTGCCTCTAATTGCTCCTTTTAATTATGTGGCTGTTAACCTAGAAATTAAGGAAACAATAAGGTCTTTTTTTTTTTTTGAGGCAATTGGGGTTAAGTGACTTGCCCAGGTCACACAGCTAGTAAGTGTCAAGGGTCTGAGGCCAGATTTGAACTCAGGTCCTCCTGAATTCAGGGCCGGTGCTCTATCCACTGCACCACCTAGCGCACCTAATTGCTCCTTTCAATTAATGAATTAAATATATGTTGGACATTCTACAAGGAAACAAGACTCTCAAGACACTTCATAAAGGGCAAATTGTAAGGTAATTATCATTGTACTTCAGAAATGATGGTGATGATGTTGATAGGAAAAATCAGGTAGGTGTTTTTATCATATGGGTACCTAAATGTGGATTTTAGCCTTCTAAAAATGTATATTGGCTAAATGTTTTTATATTTAAAAAGCAGACAATACTTTTAAAGTCAAGAATTGATACAATGCATTCAGTTTGAATGGATACCTTCAATACATCATACTTAGTAGTAGTAATTATAGCTGTTATTGTTAATAATAACTTATGTAGCACTTACTATGTACGAGGCACTGTACTAAGGACTTTATCTCATTTGATCGCAACACCAAGCCTCAGGGTTAAGTGCTATTATTCTCTTCATTTTACCAATGAGAAAACTGAGTCAAATAGAGATTATGTGAGGCAAAATTTGAACTCAGATTAAGGAGCTTACAATCTAATAAGGGAGACAACAAGCAAACAAACTATAAACAAGACAAACAGGAAATAGTTAACAGAGGGGAGGTGCTAGAATTAAGAGGGGTTGGGAAAAGCTTCCTATAGATGAGATTTTAGTTAAGATATAAAGAAAGCCAGGAAATTAAAATGAATTCCAACTGGAGAAAAAGTCTGGAGCCAAAAGATGGAGTGTCTTGTTTATACAACATCAAGGCCACTGTCACCAGACTGAAGAACACATGTCTGGGCTTTGAATGTCAGAACCACTTGAGCTCAATGAATGGGGGAGGGCAGATGTGAAAGGGTGACAGGGTCTGACCTGCATTTTAGGAAAATCACTTTAGTAACTGAATGGAGGATGGACTGGGGTGAGCAGAGACTTGTAGCAGACAAACCCATCAGCATGCTATTGAAATAGTCATGGAGAGAGGTGATGAGGGCCTGGACCAGGGTAGTGGCAATGTCAAAGGAAAAAGGGAGACATATTAGGAGAGATTATGAGGATAGAAGAGTCAGACTTGACAACAGATTATCCATGGAGCAAGGCATAATGAGAGATAGTGAGGAGTCAAACTTAGGTTGGGAATCTGGATGACTGAGAAGATGGTGTTGCCCTATATAATAATAGGAAAGATAGATGGAGAGCAGAGTTTAAGGGTAAAAATAATGAACTCAGTTTGGGGCATGTTGAATTTAGGATGTCTGGACATCTACTTCAAGGTGTCTGAAAGACAATTGTTGATGCCAGACGGGAGATCAATAGAGAGATATGGGTACAAATAGGTAGATTTGAGAATTATGAGCATAGAGATGGTGATTAAATTCATGGGGGTTGATGAAATCACCAAATGACTTAGTAGGGAGAGATAAAGACACAAGATAGAACCTTGTGGGGCACATATGATTAGAGTATCCGATCTAGATAAGGATATGGCAAAGGAGATTGAGGAGAGGTGAGATAGGTAGAAAAATCAGGAAAGAATGGTATCCCAAAAAACCTAATGAGAATAATAAAAACAATAATAGCTAACATGTATATAAAGCTTACGATGTGCAAGGCATTGTAGTGTTTTACAATTATTATCTTGATTCATCCTCACAACAACCCAGGGAGGTAGGGGCTATTATTGTCCCCATTTTACAGATAAGGAAACTAAAGCAAAAAGAGGTTAAGTGAATTGCCCAGAGTCAGACAGCTTGTAAGTGTCTGAGGCTGAATGTAAACTCAGGTCCAATTAGAAGCATATCAAATAAAATCAAGGAATACCAAGTAAAGTCTGATAAAGTGTCAAAGGCCACAGAGAGGCTGAAGAGGAATTAGGTATTAGGAAATGCCATCAGATTTGGCAATTAAAATCTCACTAGTACTTTAGAGAAAGCAGTCTTGGTAGAAAGTAAGTTTGGAAGACAGATTGTAAGAGATTAGGAGTGAGAGGAGGAGAAGTAGACACCTATTGTAGACAGCTTTTTCAGGAACTTTAGCCACTGCAGGGCAGAATAGTTACAGGAAGATACTTAGCAAAGATGGTGAGAAGGAAGCACTTATTGTTTGCTATTACAAAGCATAATAATAAAAAGAATGGTGAATAGCAGAATTAGCCACAAGCTCTCAAAAAACTTATAATTTAGTAAAGGAAAAGACATTTGTAAACATATAATTAAAATAAAGTATGAAATAAATAAAATTTATATGGGAGGAATAACATAGACAATATTAATAATGACAGTCAGAAGAGGGGATGATGGATTATGGCTGTGATTATTATGGAAAGTGTCTTGGACAAAGTATTATTAAAGGTGCCCTTTGAAGAAAGTATAGAATTTTAGCAAATGAAGGATAAAAAGATGAAGTAAGAGATAAGTAATGGAGGCATTTGAGATGAAGAAGGAACATGAACAAAATGATTGAGGAAGGAAGGGACAGGAAATGGAATACTTAAGCAATTCAGTTTGAATGAAGCATAGGAAATCTGAAAAGGAACTATAGAATATCATACTGGAAAGGCAGATTGGGGCCAATGTTGGAGGCGGAGGGCCTTGAGTATAGGCTGAAGGGTTTGATTTATTCAACTTGAAATAAAGCTGAAGCCTCAGAGGACCATGACCAAAGGAGATGAAATTTAATTGGATAGAGGTAAACAGGTTGGACTGAGGAAAAAAACATGGAGGAAGGTGAAGTAAGTTAAGAGGTCACTAAAATAGTCTGGGCAACAGATGATAAGAGTTGGAAAAAAAAAAGTAGTAGAGGTGGGAATGAAAAGAATCAGGAAAGACAAAACCAAAGGGTTAATCAAGAAAATCTATAGTAGTCAAAGTTAGGATTGTACTATCAAAGGATAACAGCAGATATGGGAAGCACAACACAAAAAATGATCACTGCCATCATTTAAATTAAAGAAATGTTGTGTGTGTCACTGTTTTCAATATCTACCAGAAGAGGAAAATATGACAAAATTTGAAAATTTTGTAACAATTGTTATGGATCACTATTTAAAAATATTTAAGTCAATTTATTTATAATTTTCACAAAAAATATTAAATTTACATTGTGGCTAATAATTCCTGGGAGCTTTCTAGTGCACCTCATATAAACAAGAGAATGGACCAAATAAATCAAATAATTATTTGCCATTGTGTACATTTTTTAAAATAACAATAAAATTTACTTCTACCATATTTCTTCCATCTACCATAACAACTATTGTTAATCTGATAGTAGCAAGAACAATATTTGGGAAGTTTGTGATTGTTTTCTATCCCCATAAAAAGTCTCAAAATTACTAGAATAACACACTAAAATGCAATAATCTGGTCCACAGTAATTATATCCACTATTATAAGAGGGCTAATTCTGTTTACAAACACACAGATAAAAGTGAATAAATTGCCCATAAAATAATATCTAAAGAAGGTCATTCATTACTGTTCACTGTGATAATTGACTTCCAACCTATTTTGAAATCAAGTGAAGCAAGAATACCGAAATACAATAATTTCTAAAGAAAACTTTTTCATTCATCCATCATATTTCAGGACAAATTAAACATCTAAAATCTGCTTAGTTTCTGAAAGTAGTACCTGAAATTGTCCCTAGAGCAGTAGAAATTGTGTAAAGGCACTGGTTACATTGATTGTTACCCTCCCCACCATGAACCAATACTTTAGAAGTATCCTTTTCAAATAATTACATATAAACCGCTAAAATAATTCAAACTGTAGAGTTAGTGATCCTTCCATCATACCACACTGTTATCCTAATCTATCCATTTATCATCCAATGTAACCCATCCCCTGTATTGTTAATCTACACCAAATATATTTATTTTGTCAATTCCCACCATTCTCTCAAACCATTTTCATCAGATTTCTGCTGCTACTTGACTTTTGATCTATCTGGAGTGACTAATGACTTTCTTATTTACAAATTCAATCATTTTTATTCACTGTTCATCTTACTTGATATCAGAAGCTTATGACAATGATAATCACAAACTTTGCTGTGCGCTTTCTATTTCCTTTGCTTCATTGACACCACACAATTCTGATTCTCCATGTGCTTCTCCAATCCTACTTCCTCTGCCTTAAAGGTTGACAAGGACTGAATGATGATAACCCTTAAAAGTCATCTCGTCCAGTCCCCTCGTTTTACATACAGAATCTGAGGTCCAGAAGAGTGAAACAGCTGGCTTAAAATTGCACATGCAAAAAGAGATAGAGGAGGGATCCCAATCCAAGTTGCATGATTCCAAGTCAAGAATTAATACAACACTGTCTCCTTCATTGACATCTCACCATCATAACTTTGTTCCTTAAAGACATGATCTTAGGCATCTTCTTGACATCTGGACAATACCATTCATTCCCAAAACAAATCAGTTAAGCTTGTCTCTTTATCTTGCTGAGGACCAGGCTATCCCAAACTTTCCTGACAATTTCTAAATGGCCACCTACATCCTGGACTGTTTTCCTCATCCTCCTCCCACCAGAATGGATATTCTGGTTCTGGAGCCCAGTGCTTTTATCTTCTCCTGTCTGGGACCACACCATTATAATATTTACCAGCCATCTGCTAAACCATGCTATCATCAATGGTTCCCCCTGCTCTGCAGATTCCCTTTATTTATGGCCTTTTCCCATTAGAATATAAATTGACTGAGGGCAGGGAATTTCCTGCTTGTATTTCTAGCACTTAGCACAGTGCCTGGGCTCATAATAAATAACCAACAATAATAATCATATCAATAAATGATTTTCATCCATCCATCCATTCATCCATCCTCCACAATTCTCAAAGGTCAGATTTTAGCTTTCTTTTTTTCTTGAAACTCTCTCTTTTGAAAATTTCATTCATTTTCAAAACATGTACCACCTCACCTATAGCTGGCTCTCAAAGCTATAATCCTAATCCAGAACTCTGGAATTCTAGGATGCATTTCCAACTATACTTCACATAACTACAACTGGGATCTACCACTGGCGTGTCAAACAACATAGTCAAAGCCAAGCTCATTTTTATGTAAGTTTCTGGAGAGCAGGGGCAATCCACCTTTTGCATGTATCACCAGCACAGTTCTACTTACTTAGTAGGTGTTTGATATAGGCTTGCTGATTTTATTCCAAAACCTTCTAACATCAAGATCTGTCTGTGGTACAATAAAATTTATCTGGAAGATCATGTTCATAATTTGGGAGTTATCTTTGACTATTCCTCATATACTGTTGATTAACAGGCCCAAACCACTTAAATCTCTTAAATCTTCCCCTTCCTTCTTATTCTCCTAGCTGGTATCATAGTGAAGGACATTTATATCCCTCACCTACACTATTATAATAACTTCCCAACAGTTCTTTCCATCTTCACATGCTTTACCCTCCAATCTATCTTGCATACTACTGTCAGAATAATCTTTCTTGCATATAAATTTGTCATTTTAATGTTTAAAATAATATAAAATATTATATAAAATAAATACTACAAAAGGGATTTTTCTAATATAGGTAGAAAATTAAAGTCTAAAAAGGCAACAAACAGATTTTTTTCTCATAGACCTATATAGAATAAGAGGATATTTATTTTTAAACATATGCATATCTAATTCATGGATATTAATGATTATTAATCATTGCTAATTCAGAAGAATTAAGTAAATTTGACCTTAATTTTTTTTAAATTTAATTCCACTTCTTACTTCATGGAGGAGGGGAGGGTTCCTGCTAGCCCTACTCCCCCTAAACCCAGCAAAGGGCACCATTCAGTGGGCTATAGGGATATAAGTAAAAGGGATAGATATAAGGGATTACTATTCTCTTAGAAGAAAAGAGAACTATGAAAGATAACCTCGGGGGCGGCTAGATGGTGCAGTGGATAAAGCACCAGCCCTGGATTCAGGAGTTCCTGAGTTCAAATCTGGCCTCAGACACTTAACACTTCACTGGCTGTGTGACCCTGGGCAAGTCACTTAACCCCCATTGCCCCACAAAAAAAAAAAAAGATAACCTCCTCCCCAGATTATCTCCAATGTAGATGAGACAATTAGGAATTGGACAGATGATTTGCGGTCATTGAACTCCTCTCTTGAGAAAGCAAAACAAATATTCTATCTGATGGCAAAGCAGAACTTTGCAAAATAAAAAGGAAGCATTTTCTACCTTGCTTTCAAGAAGGAATGCTGGAATGATAGGGAAGAAAGTGGGGTTAGGACTCAGATCTCAGTCAGGGAGGGACCCCTCAGTGCTGGGGCCTCCGTGGCCAAAGTGATGTAACTGATAAATGAGAAGCGGGCAAAGTTTTACAATTGAAGTCACAGGAGGATGACAACAGAGCAAGACAAATTTTAGAGATGCTTTTCTATCACAGGTAATTGTTAGGTCCTTGTAGTCAGGAAAGAGATGTACAAAGAAGGATGAATCAGTTGCCCATACTCAGCCTGCAATGCTAATGGCTCCTTCCCACTTCCAAAGGGAAGTTCAAACCGCTAAGCATCCAAGGTCCTCTACAACATGGACTCATCATCCTCCCCTGCCTCATATTGTTGTTGCTCTCAAATCAAACCTAACAACTTCCTTCCCTCAGTTATAATCTGGACACTCAACTGTTTTCATGGCATTGTGTCTGGAATGCCCTTGCTTCTCTACAATGTGAATTCTTTTCCATCATTTAAAACCTGAATTGAATTCACATCCTCCATTACCTACAATAACTCCTCCTCATACCCTGTCAATGAAACCCTTTCTCCTCAAACCTCACATGATGTTTTAAAAGCAAGGGTCAGCAAACTACAGCCCATAGGCTATAGTTTGCTAACACTTACTTCGTTGTATAAATAACTGTTATTTTTCATGTGAAATTGGACTGCAGATTCATTGAGGGAGAAGACTATTTCTTCATTTATCTGCACCCAGTAATTGCTTAAAGAAAGTTGGTTGCATTGCAGTGTTCTGTTTCATTCACAGTATACTTTCAAAGCAATGTGTATCTGCTGAGGGATGCTGTTAAAAATTAATATGTATAAACTTACTTCGATAAATCCATGATCTCATTTATATAGTTCCTAAATCATTCTCCACAGATGACAACCTACCCGTGCTTTCACAACCTTTTTAAGTCTTTCCCAAATCTTTACATAAATCTATCATTAAAAGTCTATTCAGGGGCAGCTATGTTGGACAGTGGATAAAACACCGGCCCTGTATTCAGGAAGACCTGAGTTCAAATTTGGCCTCAGACACTTGACACTTACTAGCTGTGTGACCCTGGGTAAGTCACTTAACTCTCATTGCCCCACCCCCCCAAAAAAGCCTATTCAAAAAGTCCAGAGACCTTCATTGAGGACTTTTAATAATTTATGAATAGCATACAGCACTCATATAATCCATAGGTCATACCCAACTCTTGCAGCAGGACCTGCTCCCCTCCTTTACTGATCATTCCTTTGGCTGATGATGTCTTTCATTCAGTAATTCAAATCCTAGCTCAGAGACATATTAGCTATATGAATTTGGGCAAGTGACTTAACCGCTCTTAGTAATAGTTTCCTTCACCTATAAAATGAGAATAATATGAAGAGCTAACTCACATGATTGTTTTGGGGATTGAATGAGAAACACATTTAAAAGCTTTCTTCAAAGTTTACAAGAGCTACAAAAATAAAAGGAAGAGGAGGAATATATTATACATAAGGTCTGTTCCAATTCAAAGTTTTAAAGCTGAATGGCACAAAGGTTAGGGTACTAAGAAATAAAGTGATGAGGAAGGGAATTATCCCTCTTTTATTAAGAATTATAAAGGAAAGGGAGTCTGTCCCTACCCCCAAACCCTTTTAGTTCCTTCCCTCTGAGATTTCACCCAATTTACCCTGACTAAATCTTGTACGTACATAGTTATTTGTATGTTGTCCATCCCTACCCCAATCATAACATCAGCTTCTTGAGGGTAGGAACCATGTTTTTGCCTTTCATTGTACCTCTAGCACTTAGTATTTTTCCTTGCACATAATAAGCATTCAATAATGCTTGCTGACTGATTTTTAAAATGATTGAAAAGTATAAATAGTGAACTAAACTTTATAAGAATTCCTCACCAAATACTATATAGGAATCTTATCTCTAGATAAGTACAGTTTTTCTATCCCATATTACACTTTAAAAGAAAGACCATAATTTGTCATTGTAATGTTCATATTTTCTCTAAAATAGAGATTAGTAGGTTAAAAGCTACTCAGTTAATCGCCCAAACATAAGAAAGCATATTTTTCCAAAAGTAATAAGACTTTTCAAGTGGCACAGTAGTTTAATTTAGATCAACAACAGTCACCAAAAATACCCAAAAACCCAACCCCTAGAACACACAAAAGCATGCAACATATTTGGGCAAATTCCTGGTACTGACAAAATATACAGGACCTTTCATATAGGTAGTTTATGAAGTGTAGAGCACCAAACATAAACCAATTTCTCATTTTCCCCCTTTTTTTCCTTTCTTTAAAAAAAAAAAGAAGCATAAAAATAAATCCTGGAGTGAGGGCACCTCATTATTTTGGTGTAACACAAACAACAGGCATTTCAAACTATGTTTTTGAGAAAAGATTGAAGAAATAAATGATAGTTCTTCTTGGTGCGAGACTCATAAAGGAGATTGTACAAGACAAGTGATTTTGCAGCCATACAGGGTCACTGCAAAGCATCACAGCAGCGAACTGAAAAAACAAAACAAAACAAAACAAAACAAAACAAAACAAAACAAAACAAAACAAAACAAACAAACAAAAACCCATTATAGTACACAGAGAATAGCTGGGAATGTAGTTTCTAGATCTGCTAGCACTATGATCCTACATATGAGGAAAAAGTAAACGGGAATGAGACTGGTTTGCCAGGTCTATCAGAATGACCTGTGAATCGTTTCGACAATACAGTCAACAGTCAAAGAAAGAAATTAATGTGACTGCCTGAATTCTACTATAAGCCAAAAAGAGGGTTCATCTCCTATAGAGACAATGCACTTGTTTCAACACAAGAAGATAATGATTCAGCTTTCAATGACTACTAAAGAAACTAGAATATCAAAATCAAGAACATGGAAAGTGGAAATCTTGCCTTCTATAGATAAGCTTAGTATATATTTATGAGGATGTCTTGATTTGATAGCTTCAGTTTTTCAATACTGTCATCTCTCTATGGTAGAAAGGTCCTTAGCAGGGGCACAGAATCCCCAGTGATAATCACTATATTACCAAACAGAACTGTAGTACTCCACAAAACAGGCTAGACAAACTACTATGACGCTAAGTGATAAAGCAGAGATTTCATGGACAACAGGCTATAGAGATACTATCTCTACCCCTGTCCCGTAAACTCCTCCAAAAAAAGATTATTCAGAAGTATACAAGCAAATATTTGAAAATGAAGGA
Source organism: Dromiciops gliroides (assembly GCF_019393635.1). Lineage (NCBI taxonomy): Eukaryota > Metazoa > Chordata > Mammalia > Microbiotheria > Microbiotheriidae > Dromiciops > Dromiciops gliroides. The sequence continues at coordinate 199,636,278 of NC_057861.1, forward strand.
AAATATTGGTTGACCTTTGGAATAAAGAGACCTTATAGTCACATAATTTTAAGAATAAAACATTTGAGATTATTCAATTTATTTGATAATCTCATTTTACAAAGTAAGAAATAAAGGAACAGGAAGAATGTGTGTTGCCCAAGATCACGTAAACAGTAGAAGAAATAGTACTTGAACAGAAGTCTGCCTACTCCCATTCCAATGTTTCTTATATGTTGTATCTATGCTTAAGAAAATTATAAGGTACAATAATAAATCAGTCTTCTAAGGGAATATTTGAAATATAATAAATAATATAGTAAAATTTCCCACATATATTCATTTTAATTAGAAAATGAAAATACATACACTAAAAGGCAGAGTTGAACTGCTATATACACCATTGATAGCCCTGATGAGCTAATGTTGTTTCACTGTCAATATAAGTGCCAATTGATCTTTAGAAGGCATATGATCTCAAAGATAACTGACAATATAACTATTTAGAATTTTTGTTCAGTTGTTTCCAATCGTGTCCAAGTTGCTATATGCCCATTTGGGGATTTCTCAGCAAATGAAATTGAGGCCAATACGATTAAGTGACTTGCCCAAGAGCATATCACTAGTAAGTGAGGCCTGTTTTGAATTCAAGAACATGAGGCTTCCAGACTCCAGGCGCAGTACTCTATCCATTGAGCTACCTAGCTTCCCCTATTGGGATTATAAATCTTTAAAATGAGCCTCATAATTTTAAAGATGTGCAATTCTGATTATTATACGATGATAACATTTTATGTCTAACAAACAAATATGGGTTTTTGTGTTATGGCTTGTTATGAAACTGAATAATGTAAATTAAGAAGTAGTCATTAGGGTATGTAGTCATATATAAATAATATTTTCTTGTGGATAATTGCCATTAGAATATAAAAGTTCTTTCTATAAATACATCCTACACTAAAATTCTATTCTGATATTTCATCATAGTATGGAAATGATCCTGCATTATCAAAAACTACTATATGTCACAAGGACTTGACCTCTCTACCAAGCAGGAAGACTTTCAAGTAAAGGCAAAGAACTAAATGCCTTTCATCTGAAAACAAACCAAAGTAAATCCTGAGGTCATTATAAATAGTTGGCCACCACCACAACAAGTCACAAAGACCATCTACTATGGTACTAAGGTATTATTATATGCTAAAAAATACTGAAAATTTAGTGATAAAATTATAGATACTAAAAATATGTAAGTATATACACATATACATTCATATCCATACCCAAGTTTATCATGGAAAATTAATCATTTAATTGATGATTTGCTAAAAATGCAAAATACATAAAAATCTTCTTATAGAAAAGGGAATGCCAACGAGAGTACTGTTGTACAGGTGTACTTACTTGTTCATGCTTGATCCATGTAAAAGAAAAGACTGGAAAATGAACAACATGCTCTATTCTGAACATGAAGCACAACTGAACATCTGACTTCTCTACCCAATATGATGTGGAAAAAAACTCTTTAAAAAGGTTCCAATTTTCATTTTACAACATTTACACCATGATGCTTAACTTAGATTGGACAACAGAAGTCATGTCACTCAAAAAGCAACACTGGTGTTAATGGATCTGAGATAAATTATTATATTTGTCCCTCCCCTCATTATAGCAATAAAAAGTTGCGGGGAAAACAAAAGATAATTGTGGCATCAAGAAATCCGATAATGGTAGATTTAATAGTATGCTTATGTTGCAGTCTGCTGCTAAACAATTTGCATTGAAAATGTAGCTAGGTATTTATCTCCATCGCTGCAACTATAAATAGGAAAGTATAAATCAGGCTGCACTGACAGTTCAAGTGGAGAATTTAGGAGCAAAAAGCACAAAGATTTTCAACAATATATGACAAATTTAGTTATTTATCAGTTTAAATCTGGTAAAATGTAATCAAATTTTAGAAAGAAAATCAAAGTAGATTTATATATGTGTTTAGCTCAAAAATAAAAAAGGTCAGATATTTTCATTAAAGAAATTGAGATCTAAGAGCTTTCTTAAAAAGACTAAACACATCACCTTGTCAGGTTACTACCTTCTAAAATAAAACTCTTTCATCATTTAAAATTTGTCTTCTACCATATAGAATAATTTTAACAGAAGAACAAAGGTCATTTCTTAAAAAGTAAACTGTTGTTGTAAGGTAACTTTTAATTTGTGGACATAATGTCAATTGCTATGGAGAACACACACTAGGTCACTAACACAACGGTAGCTAAATTCCGATGTGACCTCACAGTCCAGGTGTTCAGGAAAAGTGTTGTTAACAGTGAGGATTGATGATCTAATCAAACTGTCACAGTCAGATCCTCAGCAGGGTGGTTGGAAGGAGGTGGAGGAGGATAATGTTCAGAAAGCAAGCACATGCTTAGTGTTACTTTAAATTGATGCTGACATTTTCAATTGTGAAAAGAATTTTTTTCCTAAGTAATATAGGAAACAACTCTGCTAACCTTCCGGAGGATATCAGATAATCAGAGATTGTTTTGCAAAAGCTAACTTCTTCGGGATGTGAGAACACATGAAATAAAAATAATCAGACATTTAAGAGATTTAGAATAGTAATGAACTTTTTAATTGCTTTCTCTTTCTTAGATATAGAATAGTAATGCAATGAGTATTTTCTGTATACAAATAACATCAGTTTTTTCTAGCATAATATTTGCATTCAGTTGAATAGGATTCCCACAAGGGCAGGAGCAACCAATAGTCACATGCTGATTAAACTGAGACCTCTGGAATCATATGGTAATTAGAATAATTAATATTATGCTTCTCAGTATCACAGGAGCATTTGTCACATGGAATCCAGATAAAACCAGTGATTGGCCTGTAGATATTCAGAAGCAGCCCACCCCATGATACAAAACTTTTATTTCCACTGCTAATAGCAATTCAGCAAAACCTGAGTGCATAATTAGTAAAACAAAAAAATCTCTTTCCTAAAACATTCTAAATTGTTCAGCAAAAGTGTGATGATCTCCATAGATCCCAAACACATACCTTGAACACAAAAGCCTATAAACAAGGAAACATGTCAGACTTGAATTAAAACAATGCCTCAAAAAAAATCACCATCCTAGCTTACTTTGGAGGTCAAAGATGTTTCAACAAAGTCTTTAGAATGTGGAGGCACCAAAGCCTTGGGATTATTCAATATTCTTGGCGAGATCCTAAGCTTTCAATGTTCAACCTTTATTCTACAGCCAAGGACAATCGAGTTTGTTAAATTGCTTCATGTTCTCAAACCACGTTATAAAGTATTCTCATGAAAATTTTTTGCTCCGTCATTCCTGACCTTTTTGAAAGAGCCTCAGTAAGTATTAATATTGATAAAAACCACATTATCTCTGTCATTCACTGCTGACACACAGACCCAAGGTAATGCAACACAGTTTCCCTGCTTCTAATAGCAAATAAACAGTGCAAAAGTAGAAAGGCTGAACTGTTTTATGTGCAATCAGAACAAGAGTTTATGCAATTTCTTATAAGACTGACCCATGCTTTAGGTTCTGTATTTTTTATTTCTGATGCGATCTAGTAAGACATAAATGCAACTATATCAAGTTCTTTTGGGTAAATCCAATGGAAAACGCAAATGTGAGAGGAAATCACTAATTCTCCAGAAAGAAAAATATGAAAGATCAACTCAAGAAGAAACTAAATAGATAATATACAGGCATAGACTACAAATAATAAAGGATAAAAAGTACCATCAACTAAAATTCAGTATCATCACACCTCCCTGACTCTTCCAGAATAAAGTTACATTTTACAGATAAAAGTAATATAAATATTATTTTATGAATATTTAATAAAGAAAATAATATAAAATATTAGCTTAGCTCTATAGCTCCAAGATACCTTTTCTATATTCTTGGATACTTTAACAAATAGTTTACTGTACCCATGTGGGAACTCTCTCCAAGGCACAAGCTGTAACCCAAGCATTCTTCCTCATCTTGTGTAATTGTGTTTTCACTTAAATCCTCCATATGGGGTTAAAACAAAGGATTGCCTCTAGAAAACATATGGCATTGTCTACATTCCAGTGGAGCATATAGTTTGTCCATAAGTTAGTTACCCGCTATTCTCATCACATGATCAGCCACCCTCATTTTCTGTATACAGGCTCACTTGCACAATTCTGCATTTATATGATGCTGCCATCTACTAATGTTCTCTACGTACCTCTCCATTTCTCTTTTACAATCTGTGTCATTCTTGACCTGCGTATAGCCTCTGACACGTTCCTTTACCATCTTTTTTTTTTCCATTGTGTTTTGGGTTTTGTTTTGGATTTGTTTTTTGCAGGGCAATGAGGGTTAAGTAACTTGCCCAGGGTCCCACAGCTAGTAAGTGTCAAGTGTCTGAGGCCACATTTGAACTCAGGTCCTCCTGAATCCAGGGCTGGTGCTTTATCCACTGTGCCACCTAGCTGCCCCCAGCCTTAACCATCTTCTTAACACCCTCATCTCTCCAGTTTGCCATAAAAATATTCTATCCTGGTTCTACTCTTACTTATTTGACTATTCCTTATCAATTTTATTTGCTGGATTTTTATTTAGATCTTGACCACCTACTATGGGAGTCCCACAGGGCTCTGACCTGGGCCCTCTTCTCTCTTTACACTATTTCATTTGGTGATTTCATCAACTCTTATGGATTCAGTGATCATTTCTATGCTGATGATTCTCAAAACTATTTATCCAACATTACCTCCCTCCCAAGCTGAAGTCTTATACCTCAAACTAATACTGGACAATTCAAATTGGGTGTCCTGTAGGCAACTTAAAATCAACAGCTTCAAAACTGAATTTCTTTTCTTTTGCTCCAAATTCTCTCCCCTTCTGAACTTCCTTATTACTGCCCAGAGCACCACAGTCCTCCCAGTAATCCAGGCTCCCAATCTAGATGGCATCTTGCACTACTCACTCTTACCTCTATATACAATCTATTGCTGAGTCCTATTGATTTTATTATCATAACATCTCCTCTATCCTCATTACCTCATGTCTAAACTAAAGCACTCATTGGTTCTCCCTGCCTCAAGCTTCTTCTCATACCAGTCCCTCCTCCATTTAGCTATCCAATTAATCTTCCTAAAGCAAAAGTCTTAACTGCATGACACTTCTATTCAGTAAACTCCAGTGGCTCCATATCACCTCCAGAATCAACTGTAACATCCTCTGTTCAGCATCCCCTCCTAGCTGGCTAGTCTTCTTATGCTTTATTGAGGTGTAGATTCAGTGGCCCTGGCCTTCTGGCTGGTCCTTTTACAAGACACTCAAGCTCCAGAATACAAGAATTTGCACTGGCTCGCCACCATGCCTATAACAGGCTCCATCTTTCTCGCTGACTCCTGGCTTCCTTCAAGTCCCAGATAAAATTCTGCCTTCTACAGAATGCTCTTCCTGATCACCCTTAATGCTTCTACTTTCCTTCTACTTATCTCCAATTAAGCCTGTTCATAGCTTGTTGACAATTGTTTTCATGTTATCTCCATCAATAGACTATGAGTTCCAGAGGGAAGGCATTCAGACTAAAGAGGACTAAGGAAGGCTTCTTACAAAAGGTTTGATGTTAGCTAAGACTGGAAGAAGCCAGGAAAGCAAGGAGGCAGAGATGAGGAGGGAGAAAGTGCTGTGTGTCAGGAACAGCAAAGAGGCCACTGAATGGCAGAATACAAGTAGGTGGGGAAAGCAAAATATAAGACAATTGAAAAAGTCAGAAGGGTCCACATTATTAAAGGAATTTAAAGCAAAATTTTTTAAAAATAGACTGAGTTCCATGACTGAGTTTCCTTTCTTTGTATCCCAATTGCTAAGCATAGTGCCTAATCACAGAATAGGTACTTAATACATACCTTAACTGACTTCCAATAACTCTTAACTTCAATTCCAAGACTCATTGAAATAAAGTTTTATTGGGGCAGCTAGGTGGTACAGTGGATAGAGCATCAAACCTGGAGTCAGGAGGACCTGAATTCAAATCTGGCCTCAGACACTTAACACTTACTAGCTGTCTGACCATGGGCAAGTCACTTAACCCCAACTGCCTCACCAAAAAAAAAGAAGAATAAGAAATAAGGTTTTATTCCCTCCCCATCCCCATCCACACACACACACACACACACACGTACTCATGCACGCACACACACACGCATGAACAAATAAAAGTAATAGAAAATTCTTGCTTTCAAGGAACCCACAGTCTAAGATTATCCCAGGGACATTTAAGTATGAAATGGAAGGAGGAAAAGGGAAAGGGAAAGGAGAGAAAGAGAGAGGAGAGGCAGAGAAGAGGAGAGGGAGGGAAGGGAGAGAGGGAAAGAGATGAAAGGAAGCTGTTTATGAAGAACTATCTTCTTCAACTGTTGCTGTGGATTCATCACATGAGGCCATTAACATTACAGTCTTCAATGGACTATTGTGAGGAAACAGAAATGAGATGAAAGCTAGGAAAAACAGTTGGACCAAACCCAAAAGAAGATTTTCGGTGTGAAGGGAACAAAATTTTAAGGCATAGAGGACGTCAACTGTCAAAATATATGAAAGAGGTGAAGATATCAAACACAAGGGGGAAAATCATGGACCTTATTTCTTTCAAAAAGCAATGGAGGGGCAGCTAGGTGGCGCAATGGATAGAGCACCGGCCCTGGAGTCAGGAGTACCTGAGTTCAAATCCGGCCTCAGACACTTAACACTTACTAGCTGTGTGACCCTGGGCAAGTCACTTAACCCCAATTGCCTCACTAAAAAAAAAAAAAAGCAATGGAGCAAATATTAACAACTACTGACCAATATGCCTACTTTCTCATTCCTATAAAATCTTTAGGAGAATAATCTATAGATGGAGGGCATCCTCAGTGATGGCTTTCTATATGCAGCAGTCTAAATTTCCAGATAATTTAATGTTTCGTTACTAGATGGGGACTAACGGGGAATAGTTTCAAATATTCCATATACCACTGGAAGTTTTTCTAAAACAACTTAGTGTTTTGAAGTATAATAGATATGATATATACATACATAATGACTAGTGAACTTACCACACCAAATTCTGAAGCCTTTAAAATAAAACATCTAAAATATTAGTGAATTGTACATTTAATATCATTTCTTTTTTAATTTAATATCATTTCAAATTTCAATACAAAGGAAAGAACAAATATTCAAGTGCCACAAACCAGAATTAAAACACTAACATCTCTGGGGCAGCTAGGTGGCACAGTGGATAGAGCACCGGCCCTGGAGTCAGGAGTACCTGAGTTCAAATCCGGCCTCATACACTTAATATTTACTAGCTGTGTGACCCTGGGCAAATCACTTAACCCCAATTGCCTCACTAAAAACAAACAAAAAAAAAAATTAAAAAAAAAAACACTAACATCTCTGAGAGAGGAATAGAGATAAGCATATGCATAAATAAGTAAATCTTTAAAATATATTTATGAAAAATTTAAAAATAAAATAAAATATATTTATGAAGTATGGGGGTAGGGAAGAGTCCAGTGCTTATAACTCAGGAACTGGGTCAGAAAAAGTGTTCTCAAAGAGGTGGTACTTGAAGTTGACAAATATTCTTTGCAAAGACAAGGATGCAAGAGACAGACTAAGGGTGAGCTGTAAGGAGTTCCAAGGGATAAGACAGAAGGTAAGGCATCTTGGCTATAACTTAAATGAGAATAAAAGAAAATAATGTGAAATACTTGGCAAAAGATAAAATCAGCCTGTGAAGGGCTTTTAAACAGAAACTGGGAGACTGTTTTTTATCTTAGAGAGAGCAAGTAAGCACTGGAGCTCCCTGAGCATGCTGACAAACATATAAAAATAGAATACTTTCGTTTTCCCACGAATATTTCTTGATATGTGGAATATTATACATATATCTTAATTTTCTACTAATTTCAAAAATAATATATATAAGAGATACATTCCTAGCAATTTTCAACAGGTTTAGAGGCATACAAAGTAATGAAAATCAGCAATATAAAATCTAAGATGTATAAGACTGGGCTTATTGTAGATAGTGTATGAAGCTGGTCAAAGGAAACTTGCAATGAGGACTTTGAGGGGAACAAACCAACCCAATTCATGTACCATTAGGGCTGTAAAATGATTCAATCAGAACAGAATCACTGTGGATTGTGGGATAGAGTGAACTTGGTACATCCACTTGCCTTCAAAGCAAAACAGAAATAAAAGAAATTGTTTCTAAGTAGAGTAAGGTAGAATGAGTTTCTTCTTTCTGTACATGGAGTTATGAATCTATATTAGGAAAAGCTTGCTTTTCTTATTAAATGTGATAAATTCAACATCCTACTTTGAAAGCTGTTATGCTTTTCAGTGTTGCCTACTGACCTTTTTGTTCTCTTTTATGCATTTTTAAAAATTCTTCAGCTACTCCTTTCAATTCTATTGCGGGACATTCTCCCCAGTCTCAGCTGCCCTCCTAAAAAAATTCTTTTAAAAAGAGAAAAGAAGGGGACAGCTAGGTGGCACAGTGGATAAAGCAGCAGCCATGGATTCAGGAGGACCTGAATTCAAATCTGGCCACAAACACTTGACACTTACTAGCTGTGTGACCCTGGGCAAGTCACCAAACCCTCATTGCCCAGCAAAAAAAAAAAAAAGTATTATTAAGACAAAAAAAGAGAAAAATGTAAGATATTCCCAGAAATTATAAAATTTTAATTACAAAAAGATACTAAATATAATTTAACATTGTATATAAAGTTCATTCCAGTTCTAAAACAAAGTCTTAAAATAATGTCTTATCATGGTGTGGAGGAAACCATTGGCTCATAAAATATGACTGGTAAAAAGACTGTGAGAACAAGTCCACAATATATTTGCATCTATTCTCTGAGGTAAGTCTAGCTAAGTTCTAAAAATGAAAAAATACAAAAATTTGGTCACAGGATGAACTGGTTTGGCCACAGCAATCCATGAAGTCCATCTGCTGAGGATCTGAGAAGGTTAATAATTTGTGTTAATAGGGCAAGTAACCACATGGGGAAAAAATCATAAATTGGCATATAATTGAAATAAGTTTATGAAATCCCTATATATTTGAAGTAGTACCATGATATTCATTATTATAGATGATAAAAACATATCATTTTTCTGATAAACTGCATCATATACATGATTTCTATAGCTATACCTTTATATTCATATCAATCTCTTATCAGTACTTACTGCAATTAATCTTCACTAAGACAACTTAGACAAATATAAGTCTTTAAGGTTTTTTTGAATATCACTTCATTAATCCCTATAATACAAATATAAATTGAGTTCCTGACAATCAAGCAGTAATTTTTTCCTCCTATACTACAAATCACATATGCATAAATATCTATTAATCTAAAATTAACAAATGGAACATGGAAGGGGAGATTTATTGGATAATAATTTTTAAACTACAAAATCATTATCTAACCATCCAATTACCTGTAAGCAAATAAACTGGTACTTCTTTTATAATTCTGTTGGGTAAAGATTTATTCAAAGAACTTTATATTGCTTATATTTTATATAGTATATTTAAATACTATATTTTATTTATTTGTATATTATAAATACTTGAAATTTAAGTAATTTTTTCAACAAATTTACTATATTTACAGGAAATATTTTGTATCAGCAACTACATGAATTTGCTACATTTCTTATACTAATTTAACCCTACAATATAACATGAGGGTGTTGTTTTGTTTGTTTTTTTTTTAAGTGAGGCAATTGGGGTTAAGTAACTTGCCCAGGATCACACAGCTAGTAAGTGGTAAGTGTCTGAGGCCGAATTTGAACTCAGGTACTCCTGACTCCAGGGCCCGTGCTCTATCCACTGCGCCACCTAGCTGCCCCCGAGGGTTTTTTAATAATGGTTTTAATTTTTAACAGAGCCATCAATATTCACATGCTTTATTCTTTTTGGAAAATGACATACACTTGAATAAAGGTCTTATGATGCTATATACGTTCAATGTTTGGAAATAAAAGATACTTGTGCAAGTGAAATGGAGGGTAGCTTAGGAAAAACTCACTAGAACCAATAATTCTCTATCCCAGTAGTCAAGAACCCAATGTTACTTCCTGTACACAATAACTTTCAAAAAGTTCTTTTCTTGTCTCTTAATTATAGATGCTAATTAATACACATGGATTAAACAAGCTGCACTGGAATCATCTTTGACCACCTGAATGGAAAACCTAGAGTTATATACCTGTATTATTTCTATTTAAAGGCATCCAATTAAAAATTTCATGGGTATAATATATGATATAATAAGACAAAGGGTTTACTTATTACTTTCTGATATGCTGAACAGTCTTGTACTTCTAGGAAAATAATTGCCAATAAGAATAAACATATATGGAAGCAAGTTTAGAAAGGAAGGAAGGAAGAGGTGATAGAGATGAGAGAAGAAATATATCTGGAAGAAATTTACTAAGCTAACTTTTGTAGAATTCTACAAAATAGTTTTTAAAAGACTCTCAAAATTCATTTAAAGTCAATATCCCAGAAAAATTCTAAAGAAAAATGGGTCTCACCCATGTTCAGCACTAACTTTGTACTACTCAAAATTTTACAAAAATATATTTATAATAACAAAAAAAAACTAAGAAAGTTTAGAGTATAGAAAAATTATTTGGGGCACTTACTTCATTCATATTATGATAAGTTACAATTTTTAAAGGCTTTAGGCATAAGGATAATTTACCAGAGTAAATTAAACCACATGAATAAAGTAAAACATAGGTTTCAGGAAAGAAAGTGGACAAGAGCCATGCTGTTCTTCATATAATAGTGATGTATATCTCAGAAATGTTTATAAATCTTATAAATCTAATATCACCTTTGCTTCTTTCATACTAGCACTTTTTTCAAGTTATAGCTGAAACAGTAAAATCAAATGAAAACCTGCATAAATGCAAACATTCATATTTTTATTTTTAAATTGCTATGACAATGAGAATTTTTCTTACCACCACAAAGACTTAAAAAGTACATTTTGCATGATGGATCTGACTGTCAACAATTCTGATATAAAGGTAATGAATAGGTTTAATTGTTTTTATATATCAGAACCCTGGATTGACACTTAAAACCAAAATTTATCTGCCATTGATAGAGTAAAACAATTACAAGGGAATGAAACTTGTTCATCAACAAACTTCTCTAATAGAGAAGTAAAGAAATAGATTTGGTTTGTGACATATGGCCTCTATAAAGGCAAGGCAACAAATAAAGTTGCTTCTCAGAAAGATAGTTGTACATTAATTTAGTTCATACAATACATCAGACAGGAAAGAAAACCATTAAATCAAGTGGGTTTGAGTGTGCATGTAGTAGTCTAAAAATATAAAAGTGCGCCAGTCCTGGATTCAGGAGGACCTGAGTTCAAATCTGGCCTCAGACACTTGACACTTACTAGCTATGTGACCTTGGGCAAGTCACTTAAACCTCATTGTCCCACAAAAAAATATATTTTTAAAAATATTATATATATATATATATGAGCTAAAACAACAAAGTAGATGCTACCAAAAATGCCTCAAAGACAAAATATTTGTAATTTAAACACTGAACTCTTATAATTTTATTTTGTACATACTTATGTGTATTCATAATATTTCCCTGATATAATGTAAGGTTCTAGGAATCAGGGATTGTTTCATTTCTGCTTTTTTTATGTCTAGTACCATGCATAGTTCTTAGTATATAACAGGTATTTAATAAATGTTTTTGCTTGATTGTTCCCATTAATAAGTGGAAAGGGAAAGGGCCAACAAAATGTAAAGAAAACCTCAGTACAGGAATATAAGAAGTAAGAGCTATCTGGATATCATTCTCAACAAGAGCTAAAGGCAAATGCAGAGATTTCAAGGAACATAAGGCTCTGTCTTGGGACGTCTTCCCTTTTCTGTCTATACCATCTCATTTGATGAACTTAGTAGCTCCCATGGATTCAATTATCATGTCTATGTATATGATTCCCAGGTGTACATATCCAACCCTATTCTCTCTCCTGACTACCAGTCTATTAGACATTTCAAACGGCATATACCTTGGGCTTTACAAACACAATATATCAAAAATAAAACATATTCTCTTGCCTCTACCAAATTCACTTAAATTCTGAACTTCCCTATTATTGACACCACCATCTTCCTAGTCATCTGAGTTTCCAATATCAATGTTAATTTTGATTCCTCACTCTCACTCACCTCACAAACACAATCAGTTGTCAAATTTAGGCATTTCCATCTTTACAGCCTCTTTCATATTTGTTCTCTGCTCTCCACTAACATAGCTACCACCTGTGTCTAGACTTTCAATGTCTTTGGCCTGTACTATATTGCAATACCCTTTTAATTGATAACGCAGCTTCAAAATGTTTATTCCGAATTTATCCTCTCCATGGTTGCCTAAGTGAATTTGCTAAAATGTGTACCTAGTTATGTCATCTCCCTTCCTACTCAACAAACTCTAGAGATTTCCTTTCATTTCCAGGATCAAATAAGAAGTCTTTTGTTTGGCATTTAAAACTTTTTACCCTTAGAATGTAAGTTACCTGAGGGCAGGAATTGTTTCTTCTCTGAACTTAGCACAGAAGCAATCACTTAGTAAACACTTTAAAAATGAGTGTAGACTTACTGAATGAGAAATAAAAAGGTTTAATGACAAAGAAATGTGGTTAGAGTTTAAAGCAATATAATATTACATAGGAAGTAGTACTTTGGTATAGAATGAAAATGGAGCTCGACAAACAAACTTATGAAGGCACATTTACATATAGTAAGAAGCCACCTTCTTCAAGTGTAGTAGTGCAAGAAACTGTATCTAGTAAAGAAATAGCTCCAAGACATGACACAGAACTAAGCCTGAAGGTTTCAAGGATAAAACTGAATTAAGAAAGAACTCTTGGTGTAGTCAAGATTAACTTTGCTTTGTATTTAAAATATTTTATAATAGTAAATGAATGTCCATATAATCATTTAAGTTGTAACAAAAAACTAAAAAACTATTCGTATATACTCAAAGCTCTTACGTTCATAAATTTATATAGTCTACTTTAAAAACTATGCTTGAATTTGCTTATCCACAAAAATGTTTTTATATCAAAGTAATAACTTCAGGAGGTTACATATTTATTCTAATAACTTAAATTTTGGAGATTTTCCTATGGAATAGCCTCTAGATGCAATACAAAATTCTTTGTGTGCAAAATAATCAATATAATTTAGTAGAAATAACACTAGGCTTTGAGCACAAACTATCTTAATCTCAGTATCTATATCTGGAAAATAAGCAGGTTACACAGTGTGAGAACAGTGCTGGTAATTGGCTCACAAGAGCTGGTTGTTAAATATTCCATGTGAATATTTACACTTCAGAAATTGGCAAATATTACAAATCAGAACTTTTTATTTTTGTTGATTATCTAGGTTTTTAAAAATAGTATGAAGATGTTAATAATGTAGAAAATGTACCCTACATACTTTTCCCCCCAAGAGAACCAGTGGATAAACATATACTGCCTCTTGTTAAATGACCTATAATTGCACAAGACTATCTTCCATGTCTTCACTTTGAATGATACATTGGATTTATTGGATAATAATCAAAAGGCATTCAAAGCCAAGTCTAGCGAATGAAGAGAATGAAAAAGCAGCTAAATACATATAAGT